>NC_079172.1:53653419-53778419 GCF_947568905.1 Ostrea edulis
ACAAACAGAGGTGCCATCTATGTCTCTGATGTGACCCTCAGTGTGAGCTGTACAGAAGGAATTGGGACATTCTCCACACATCGTCACTGCTGGTTTTCCACATTCATCACAGTGATGCCATGGACAGTCCCATTTACCTATCACAAAAAATTAAAGCAATTCAATTACTGTAGCTGGCTTTAATAAAAAATACACAAGCAAATCCTAACACATAGGATCTCTGTACAACAAGTAATTCCAAGCTCAACACAGAGAGACATGTTGACGTACATCTACAGCCATTTTTCTTTCTTCTGTTAATTGAAAACTGTTACATATTGAAAATCTGACAGCTATGACCAATGCTGTAAAATCTGACAGTTACGACCGATGCTGTAAAATCGAACAACTTTGACCGATGCTGTAAAATCTGACAGCTACGACTGATGCTGTAAAAATCTGGCAGTTACGACCGATGCTGTAAAAATCTGGCAGTTACGACCAATGCTGTAAAATCTGACAACTACGACCAATGCTGTAAAATCTGACAACTACGACCGATGCTGTAAAATCTGACAGCTACGACCGATGCTGTAAAATCTGACAGCTACGACCGATGCTGTAAAATCTGACAGCTACGACTGATGCTGTAGAAAGGACAAGGTTCACATACAGAGACCTGAGAGTTTTATTGAAATTGAAAATTTTCACTTTTTAAATAAAAACCTATGTGTCAGTATGACACCAATGCCTCCGCTGATATTGAATTTGAAATGCAAATGAAACAATATAGGGTTATAGAACTCAATACATGTATATTGGTGAACATTGGCCAAGTTGGGATTGAAAAAAATCACGAACTTGTGAGCGAATTTTTCAAACCCAACGAATACGTATATTCACTTAATATAAGTGCAATAACTCCTTTATTACATAGTTAAACTGTATTTCAGTTGTTTTATGTTGATAATAAGCATTATCGGCACTAATATGTATGTGCAATATCACAGTCACACGCGTTTTCATCATTTCATCCAAATGCATTGATTGATGCTTGTGAAATGTTTCAAATTGTGAATTGATAAAATATCGAAACTGGCTACCAGAGCTCACCAAACGAGAGTTGATTGAATGTTTACAATTAAGCCTACAGTAACGGTAACTATTATCTGATGAAAAGTTGACATTCAATAATGGCTCAGGTATTGCTCACTGAAATTCTCTAGCATTTAGCAACATTTTATCACTGAAAAATTATTAGCAATAAAATAATGAGAAAAAACCCAACATATTGGTCTTTCTCTTTTCTTGAATCAGTTGTGAAGAGAATTGAATTACATTAGTTTTTAAAGATATGGAAGTGCTGACTAGAAGATTTTTAAGTCCAAGGTTGATAACTCTGATGAAAGTAGGTCAATATACAGGTAGGTGAAACTTGATTTGTGGGTTATTACATTATAAAGGTACACACTAAAACTCTGCTTATCATCTAAAGGTCAAGAAAATTGAATAATTAGAAGAGCAATACTAGCTGTCATTGTGGTGTCGGAAATTTTGTTTTGCAAAATTGTGATTTACTATTTCAATGACAAGAAAAATTAAGGTTTATAAACTTTTGTTGTTAATATTTGTGTTAGAAAACCTTCAGAGATTCTGAAAGAAGTAAAATTACATTATTGTCTTGATTACTATATAATGCTCTATATCTAATCGAACCAAAATCTTTATTTTGATCAAATCTTAAACTTAGTTTTAATTTTATCAATGAATATGGTTAAAGTTACATACAAAACTATCATAAGAGCACATTTTTACAACAAAATAAAATTTTGAGATTGAGAGCTAACATCACTTTAAAGGCAGTAACTTTGGTGACCAATCAACATCACACTTTAGTTTGATCTGAAACTCATCAATATAAAGAGATATACCAAAAACTAGCTCATTAAAATAAACAACAATCAGAAATTTACAAAGGTCAATCAACAAGAAACTAAAACTTGATCAAGATAAGGAGATATACCAAATATTACTTCATTATAGAAAACAAGATGTGTTTGTGAAACACAAATGCCCCCGATAATGGCCAATTCTGAAGATGGCCAAGGTCACAAGGGCAAATATCTTGGTACCAGTAGAAAGATCTTGTCAAAAGAAATGCTCACGTACAATATGAAAGCTCTAATATTTACCATTTAGAAGTTGTCATATGACCAATGTAAAAAAAAATTAAAAGTAGGTCAAATGTCAAGGTCAAAAGGTTCAATACCAACGGAAAGGTCTTGTAACAAGGAATACTCATGTGAAATATCAAAGCTCCATCACTTACTGTTCAAAAGTTATTAGCAAGGTTAAAGTTTCAGACAGAATGACAGACAGGACAAAAACAATATGCCCCCCGATCTTCGATCTCGAGGGCATAAAAATGTCTGGAAAACAAAACTATGAAGGAATGACGGAAGGAAAGGGGTAACACTTACTAAATGCTCTGACCATTTCATGACAGGGGTATAAAAAAGGTGAAATATCAAACAGTGATCTCCGATATTTACCATGTGGAGGCTTGGACAGTTTCAGACAATGCAGGTGGTATACTTTGGGACAGCCTCCGCGGTCACACATCACTAACTCTCCACCTTCTCCACATCGGAAACATTCATCTTCATGTTCTTTCTTTCCATCAAGTTTCTTTTTATTTCTCCTCTTTTTCTTTTTCTCATCCTTTTTCTTACTTTTTGCCACTGAAGCAGCCACTGCAGACTGGAAAAAGAAGAGTTCAAAAGGTCATTTCTCCTTCATCGAATGCCAAGATAGGACACAGACACCTGTTGCTAACTCTTAGTCCAAGTACATGTAATTATTTTGAATCTTACCTTGGGTATGATAACTCTTAGTCTAAGTACATGTAATTGTTTTGAATCTTACCTTAGGTTTGATAACTCTTAGTCTATGTAATTGTTTTGAATCTTACCTTAGGTTTGATAACTCTTAGTCTAAGTACATGTAATTGTTTTGAATCTTACCTTGGGTCTGACACCCAAGAATCCACTGCACAGCTCGGCTCCACAGTTGCATTTAGTTTTGTCATTCCCTAAGCACTCCAAATTATAGTTGAATGTTAATTCAGTTCCTGAAAAACAAATATGCAAGATTTAAACTAAGATAGGTTTTTGAAACACTAGGGCCCAAACTGTGGCCAAGTTACATGCATGGTGGTAAACAAGAGACACTTTACAAAGGTCTGACAATATTCATCACAAGAAATCTTACAAGCCTTTATAGAATCATTATTATTTGTGATCAGGTCTGTAGCCAAGACTTCGAGGGGGGTGTGGGGGTGGGTGGGGGGTAGGGTGTGGGATATGAAACCAATATGATCTCGAGAAGTCTTCAATTTTTAAACCCATATATTTATTTGTCTTGTAGAAGTTTAATATGTATCACCGTTCTGATCATTTTTTGATTGATAGGTATATTCCAGAATCTCTGCAGTAACCCAACAATAACTTTGATAACTGATAATTCTATTTCACTATCCTTGTATGTTACAAACAAATTTAAAAATGATTGAAGGATATTTGATATTTCGCAGTCTGTCTGTGTTCCGAGATCGATATGCTTGTTTACAAACAAACATGGTGATACACAGACAAGCTGACCTCCCCCCATGTGTGCAGTTGGACTGTGTATTACATCACATTGTCATAACCTGTCAACATCAAACTAAATGCTTGAAATATCTTTCAAAATAGCACCCTACAATTTCACACTTTCGTCAGCAAAAAACATGTATTCCGTATGGGACTTATCCTGTAGGTGTACATTATTCCATAGATGTAAAAGTAAGGTGCCCCCTCAGTAGATTCACCTTGACCTGCAGTGAATGTTTTCATATTGAATTTGATTGACAAATCCCAATACACCAGTGGCAGAACAACTTAAATATGATAAAAGACATCTGTGCAAAAAGGTCAGATTCATAACTGTTGACATAATTTCTGATGTCTTCTTAAATTATACCAGGAGATAAAAAGTTTGTTTTTTTCTCAGCAGATGAAGTACTTACTTTTTATTTTTCAAATATCAATTTGAAGGACTTCTGACAAGAATTTACTTTTATATTCTGAATGTTCAACAACACAGAGAAATATCAGAATGGAGAAAAAAATGCAGTTCTTATAATTTGGAGTTTAGATAATGCTATTTGACATACATTTCATAATCATTATGTTAAAATTGTAAAATACATCCAACAGCAGGGTTTGACACTAAGGCACGTCCGACCGACCAAGTATACTAAATGATAGGTCTGGTCGGGTAAAATGTTGGTATACTAGTCCAACTGGACGTGTTGAAAAAATAAACAAGAAACTTTAGTTTAAACCACAAGAACTAAACAAATAAGTGTAAATTTTAAACTGCGCAATGACATAATATTTATATTTAGTTGTAATAGATAATCTCGGTCAGAAGTGATGTTTTCCCGACATCTACTCATTGTTAACAAGAGATGTTTGTAAAACACATATGCCCCCCATGGTGCAAAATTGAAAAGGGTTATACACCAGTGATTTTTTTTTGTTTTTCAAACTACCACCCCTCCTTTTGAATTGGGAAAAATTAGCGACATTTTCCTCAAATTGGGGAAAATCATTCATAGTAAATTAAAATGGTAAAGATGCATAAAATAATCAAATAACTAATAACTTTTTATTTGTTTGAGGTTTATTTCAGATCTGATTTAAAATCATAAAATAATTCATCATTTAACATTAAATATGTATTGGAAGTCACACTTTGTATAGATATTATTTACTTTTTCTAAGAAATACTTATTGTATAAAGAAAATAATAAATTATTAATTCACCAGCATTTGTACCCATAACCTTGTAAATATCATATTAATAATCAAGTTTCCAGAATGTCTCTCCTGTTTGTATTTTTCGGATTTTAGTAAAACCCTATACTGTTGGCCACTTCCTGTTATTAGCCTGACCCTACATATAATGGCGGTCAAACTAAATTGTCAACAATATGGCTTAAAGGTCATAGGAGACGATTTTCAAAAAATATTTGTTTTGCACGAAAATGTGTTCTTCTTTAATTACTTAACATATGTAAAGAAGTCATTCAGAAAAAATCGTAAGGTAACAGGCGCTACAGACCGTCAAATGTTGCCGTGGTGTGAAGTATCAAAATAGTAAGATGACTTATCTCCCTTGCTTGATGACGTCAAAAGAGACCAGCCTGACGCAAATGTGTATTTGTTTATACTAACAACTGCGGGTTTTAGCCGTCAAAATGTTCAATGTGCTTACATTCAACTGTAATTTAGCAAGTCAGGTATTTCTATATACTTTTGTCTAAATGATCCAACGTTCAGAAAGACTTGGGTGTGAAATCTACACCGAGAACACAGAACTCGGAAGTTGTTTGACAATCATTTTACGCGATTACGGGGGTTGATGAGGATCGGTTTCGTTATTATATTCACTCTACTTTGGCAAAAACTAATGGGTTTATGAAACTAAATCTTCGACCAGATGCAGTTCTAACTATTTTCGACTAGGCTACAAACCAACGGCAAGCACGGCGAAGACGAGAAAATCCTGCAAAACGTTGACTGTATATAATGACGGTAGACTACATGTAGTACAGATATTCATAATTTAGTATAAACATGCATGATCTGATTAGTTTAGAAATGAAATCTGACTATGAAATAGTTATATGAAGCTCTTCTGATCAGAATTTTTCTCTCTGAATACATAAGTAAATAAATTGAAGATGAATAGGTCTAACTTTATATGTTGAAAGTTGCATTATCAGACACCCCCCCCCCCCCCCCCCCCCCCCCCCCCCATTTCTTTTTGAAAAAGAATGTTCAAAGCAAATGGTGGAACATATTGAAATTACAAGTTTTTATATCGGGTGAAATAAACCAATTTTTACGGTCCTGCAAGAGTTGGGGGATGATTTTTTTCCCCTTTAAATGAAGCACTTCGCACGTTGGTTTCCTTATTAGGGTAAAAAAATTAAACAAATAATAACGTTAAAGGCCGAGGGTTTTGAACAACCGGTCAGTTGAATGAATCAACATGTAAGAATTAAAGCTCGATAAATTTATTTTGTATAAATGAGAACGTTAGCCATTGATAAATTAGGCAGAATATTCTTTTTTCTATGTTTTCTTGTATCCATTTGACTGCCTTCGTCGGATACCCAGTATCCGACGATGTATGACAGCCAAACATACAGTTTCCGACCTGAGTTCCTGCATACTGTGCAGATTTTCTGGCTATGTACAGCTTATGAACCGATCATCGTCCCACACCCCACGATGACTCAATATATTCCAGAATTCTTTGGCTACCTAAAGTTGTCTGTGTGACTCGTCCATAACGCATGGCCTACAAAAACAGTCAGGACATTCGGATTTTTCGACAGTTTCTTCAATAACTGGTCCAGACGAAGAATTCGTTCTTCCTCTGGCTTCCAATTCCAACCATTATACGCAAGAAAGAGCCCTTATAGCGTCTAATGTTATGTTAAATTATTCTTCATATAGGCCCTAATGTCGCAAATTTTATTGTAAAAGAATATTAAAGCCATTTATATTTATTAGATTCACCTGTTAAACTAAAATAGCTGTACACGATATACTTGTAAAAATCCTATGAAAATAAATTTTAAAAAACGGCGCTCACGATGTGTGTAAAGGAAATTTCGATCTGGCTATAAAATATATCCGAGTCAGGGTGGAACTTGGGCACATAAAACCAAAGGGGGATGAGGGTGCCCACCTTTTTTGTCAGTTAACCTTCACCCCCCCCCCCCCCTTTGGGGAAAAACCGATGCTGCGTCGCTGTGTATGCATGGAATTAGAAAGCGCAAGTAATAACTATCTATATTTCTCTTATTGTCATCAGAGAATGTACTCTGGAATTATCATACATTTATCATTAACCAGTCAGTATTGTTTCAACCGATTCGGAATAAATAGGATCTTGATCGATCTTCTTCGTCCTCCGATGAAAAATCGTCGATGTGGCTGGCATTTACATTAATTATGAGTTCAACGTGATATCCTTGTATAACAAACTATGGTTCCCCATTCAAAAACTCCTCCAGTTGCGAATAAATCGTCTATGGATGTGCTTTTGTTTTGATTCGCAAATCTGAGTGTGGTCTCTTATGACGTCACAAATTCAGGAAATCAGGAACGATAATCGTGTAACGATTTTCTATTCTGACTACCTATGCACTTCAATTTCTTCGAGTTAATATCGTTTTTAATCTTTAAAAAGTATTTTTATGAGGAGTCTATGAAACAAAGTTGATAATTATGGAGAGAAAACGTATTGTTAAAAACCGTCTCCTATGACCTTTAATGTCTTTCTGGAAACTATATACTTCGCTACATATCTGCTTATATCTGCTTATATGGATGCCTCTATTGTTTTACATATTCTTTACAAAATATGTGCAGTGGTTTGGAGAATAAAACTGAAAAAAAAAATGTATTTACTCTTTGTCAGCAATATACGGTAACCCTTTTTTTAAAATGGCCTAATTTCCCTAGATTTGAAATTGGGAAAAACATATATATATAATTAGGAAAAAATAGCTAATCTTAGTGAAGGGAAACAGCCGAATATCGGTGGCATTTTAGCCCCCCCAAAAAATCACTGTACACACATTATTTAGTTGATAGTAGCATCATCAATTCAAAATATTGAGCAAACAATATCTTCCTTTGTCAAGAGAGGATTGACCATATGACCTAAAAATCAATAGGGGTCATCTACTCCTTATGCTGTACCAGTGTACCAAGTTTGTTGTCTATCAAGCAAATAATTCTTCAAATATAGGAGACAATATACTATGTCCAGTTCAACCACTGACCTTTGACCGTGTGACCTCAAAATCAATAGGGGTCATCTTCTCCTGAAGATATACCAGTGTACTAAGTTTGATGTCTGTCAAGCAAAGGGTTATCAAGATATTGAGTGGTTAGTATATTCCTATGTCTAGTTTGACCCTTGACCTTTGACCATGTGACCTCAAAATCAATAGGGGTCATCTACTCTTTAGGATGTACCAGTGTACCAAGTTTGATGACTGTCAAGCAAAGGGTTCTCAAGATATTGAATGGACATTATATTTCTATGTCCAGAGTAAATTGACCCTTGACCTTTTGACCTGAAAAACAATTGGGGTCCTCTTCTACTCATTACCAACCCACATATGAAATATCATTATCATCAAGTGAATGGTTCTCAAGATATTGAGCGGACAATATGTGGTTGACCGACCGACCAACAGGTGCAAACCAATATGCCCCTCTTCTTTGAAGGGGGGCATAATTAAAATGTGAATGAGTGTAAAGTTTTGTTTTATATAAATAGATATACCTTGAATTCATTTTAATTTAAAAACAATTTATTTGAATTAAATGTAAGAAAGTTTTTATCAAATTACGTTGTAAACAGCCATTTTTTGGTGTTGAAAAATGTGCGGGAATGTCTCTATTCTGAGGTCAATAAAAAGGTTGGGAAGAAACACAGCAGGCTTATGAAAAAGAAAAACAGTCGAGGTCGTTATATTCTAAATGGACTAAAGAATTTCCGTGAGTAGACAGAAAATATGTTTCAGTTTAAACTCAACAGAGCAGTGTGGTTTGTTACTGAGAAAGCTTCAGATTGCATTTTTCTGGAAAGTTTGGTATGGTCTAGCGGATGCAAGGTCAGGTCTAGTAAAAATCATTTGAAGTAGCCTGACTGCAGACCTGTTTACCCCTTATGAAAGCTGTCAGTAAGATTGTCAGTATTTTTGGTAGTCTGTCAGTACAAAGTCACCGGTGAGTGCCGCTTTGCGGCACTCACCTGCTGGGGGGGGGGGGGGGGGGTCTGGAGGCATGCCCCCCCCCCCCCCCCCCCCCCCCCCCCCCCCCCCCCCCCCCCGAAAATTTTGAAAAATTAGATGCCATTTCCTGCTATCTGAGAGCTCCTGAAATCAGATTCAGAGGTTTATAAAGATGAAAATATACTAAGTATTTTAGTTTAATTTTTTTAAAGTATGCTGAAAACCTTGTTGAGACCTCTCGACTTATAAATTTCCCTAATATTTTTCATGCATATGTAGTACGGTTTCTCTGACACTTACCTCATATCTTTTAATTTTTAAACATCAGATCAATTAGCACTAGTCTACTTTTCTTGACTCATCAAATTACCCGTCGGCAGTCATTCTTTCCACTGCACCGTGGGCACATGTAAAATCCATCTCACAAATTGAGCATCTAACATACTGGTCTCCTTTCTGAGACTTATTGAAAAATGGCCAAATCTCTTTATATGAGTCTTTGTAATTTTGCAAGTATTTCTTTGCCGTACGTTCATGATCATCAGCTGCTTTCCGTTTTGACATGGTTTGTCACCATGCTGTATTAATCTCGATCTTTTACATGCTTTAATATGTTTCTATTTTATAAAGCGCTTAGATGACTTTGATCTTTAAAAGTTAATAATTTTCTAGATCGAATTTAGACGAAACAATTTTTTTTTTTTTACCCGATTATTGTTTTTGACCGTATTTTCGCGACCAATCACCGTAAAACGTATTTTTTTTAAACTTTTACCGTAAAAAATACGGCGAAAACGTACAAGTAAACAGGTCTGTGACTGGTCTAGTGCTCGAAAAAGTAAATGTCAAACCCTGAACAGTCTCATAATAAATCAAAATTTTAAATGTATTTTTAAATTCATATGAGCTACCAAAAAAAATTCTTGTGACTGTATTGGCAAAACCCAAAACCCACTACAAATGAAACCAATGGAAGTAGTCCTATCATATTGCAATTTCTGTTATGATACGATACGTGCCTACATAATCAGACAACTCAAGGGGGCTGGACACATGAGAGCAAACAAAGGAGAGGTTTATATTCATTCCCTTGGCTATACCTGTATGAAATCATTATGGAAGGTTTTGAGGACCTCTACCATGGTGTTATACTTTCAAATAAAATCGCTGAAGACTTTATACCTTGACATCATAAGGAACTGTCAGAATTATTGAAGGAGACCATTGCCTTCAGACTCAATATATAGATTTTCTTTAAAAAAAAATCTCTTAACATCCAACAAAGCCTCCTACTAAGTCATTATTTCTTCTGACAAAAAATTTGAGGCAAATTTTCCTCCAGATTCATGAAATTTACCTGCAGGGATATCACAAACTGCAAATAATCCAACTCGTACATCTCCATTTGCTGTCCATTTCTGGGTCTCGCAGTTTGGAGCACAACTGTGGTTCATGAATCTTGAGAGATTTCCCTTTGGCCCAGCATCAATGACTCTGTAAAAGAATTAATCAAAAGGAATATCTAACAGGATTTGAAATCCTATTCGGCTAAAATCATACATGTTCATTATGTACTTCTACAAGATTAAATTAACAAAAGTACTGCAAACGGTACATAATACGCCCTTGAAAATGCTTACATAGGGTGTTTTTCTTAAGCCATAATTTGTAGAACCTTGCTTCAGGTAGTATCAGCCATCATCAGGCTGTGACACTTTCTTTGCATAATATGACTAACAGGTCTTAGCCTAAACTGTGACAAGAGGTACATAGACAAACTAAGAGTTCTGTGTGTAAAATATTTCCCCATAAAATTGACCAAACTCAACAACCTGTAAATATTTAAAACATCAAAGAAAATTAAAATTTGTTGAGAATTAAAATCCTTGCACTATGCACATCTTAAAGTTATTTACAAAGGCCCTAGCTTCTAAACTTTGAGAGGAGTTACAAGGACAAACCATATGCCCTTAATTTAATATAATATTTCCTCAAAACGGACCAAGTCCAACAACCAGTAATTTTCTCAAAAATGGAAGAAAATCAAAATCCTTGCCACACACACATCTTCAATACCCATACAAATAATCTGTAAAATAATAAGGTCCTCACTTGAAAACTGAGGTAGGAAAAACAGACAAATCATGTAGTCTCTATGTAATAATTCCTCAAAA
This sequence comes from Ostrea edulis, assembly GCF_947568905.1. Classification (NCBI taxonomy): domain Eukaryota; kingdom Metazoa; phylum Mollusca; class Bivalvia; order Ostreida; family Ostreidae; genus Ostrea; species Ostrea edulis. The sequence goes on from NC_079172.1 coordinate 53,664,439, forward strand.
CTGACTAAGTTCAACATGTAATTTTCTCAAAAACTCAAGAAAATCAAAATCCTTGCCACATGCATACCTTCAATACCCACATAAAGACTCTGTAAAATAAGAAGGTTCTCACTTTAAAACTGTGGGAGGAATTCACCGCACAAATCATGTACTATCTATGTAATAATTCCTCAAAACTAACAAGTTCAACAACCTGTAATTTTCTCAAAAATGTAAGAAAATCAAAATCCTTGCCACGTGCACATCTTCAATACCCATAAAAACACTGTAAAACAAGATGACCCTCACTTCAAAATTGTCGGAAGATTTAGATGAACAAATTATGTACCCTCCATTTAACTATAATTTTCAAATAAAGGGGCAAAACTCCTGCAAGAGGTTGAAATGGATCAAAATTGCAACATGATCTAAGAGTGATCCACAAAGAAGCTACATAGTAAGTTTCAGTTTGATATGTGACAGAGAAATGAAATTAGAAAAAGAAAACCCTGAATGGACATCACTGTACCATTCTAAAAACGAGCATATAAAAACTATACTTCTTTATAACAATAACTATTAACTTTTGTACCATGTAAATTTTTGAAAATTTATAATTTTAAAAAAGAAAATATGCACAAGTCCTGTTCAAGTTTCATATCCTCTGTTTTCACTTCGGACTACATAATATTTCGTAATTATATCTCATTCTTTCTTAACCTGTTAACTATTGTACATTTTAAAATATCTCTGTGTTCATTTAAAACACTGCAAGATGCATCAATGATGGTGCTAGGGATATTAAGACTGTCAAAATGGCAGAATTGGGGGATGGATACAAACAACATAAATACTGCGTTAAATAACTTAACACTGAAATGATTCCAAACCTGTTTTTGTCCAAAGTAAGCATGTAGTAGTTGCTAATATTATTTTCATGTGATTCATCTATTCTTCTCTTGACTTCATCTTCATCAATAAGCTCTCCAACATACTCATGTACAAACTGTCCCTGAAACATTATTTACAGATAAATGAAATACATGTGCCCTTCAAAGGGGAGATAATCACAAAGATAGGGTGGGGTCATTTAAAAATCTACTTCTCAAGAACCACTGACCCAGAAAAGCTGAAATTTACATGAAAGCTTCTTGACTTAGGGCTGTTCCAGAAATGATCAAATGGGGGGGTCGGGCGGCAAACGATATTTTTTTGTGTGGGTGGTCGTATTTTTTCATATTTTAATTGGTCCGTGGTTGGACTGTTAAAAAAATATTTATTATGGGTAGTGGGTAGTTTCTATTGTTTTATTTTGTGCCACGTGGGTGTTGAGTTTTCAGAATATTTTTATTGTCGCTCTTGTCGTGTTGGTTACAAAACGTCGGAGGGAAAATTGAAAACATGCTTCGGAAATCGGAAGTAACATAGAACTATTCGAGTTGTCGCTCTTTGCAGCGCATAACTTCCCATTACGGCACTCTTCAAATTAGAGGCGCGTTTAGTAGGGTCCCTTTGGATGTGATGGCGGCGAACTCTGTTCTGTAGATTATTACAGTTTACAGTGCATTGATTTTGGGAATATTTTGAAACCAATAGGTACTCCATTTTCTAATAAAAATAGGCAAACCTTAGTTGATTTATACGAGGGTACCGATGCGTTATATTTATCAGTCGGTGTGATGGTGATATAGAGGCCTCCGGGCGCGGGCTCCATTAGAAGACGAACGATTCGTGGAAAAACATATCCATACCCATTTCATGATAATAACATCGTTTGGACTCCCAATCTTTCCAACATTCCCGCCATAGATGCCTTTGATTGTTGATGTGACATCGTGTCTTCAGAACTACTGTGATACAATGTCGCACAGGCATTACCGCGTCATTGACTAGAATGTTTGTCCCGAAAACCTCGCGAGATTTGTACCGTTTTCATTTTTAAAAATATTTTTGTGGTGGGTCTGGTTAGTTTTTTTTTTTATTAGATGGGTCATTGTAAAATGAGTTTATTAATTTGATGGGTCATGGGGTAATTTTTTATTTTTTTTTTATGGGTGCTTGGTATATACAAAAGGTGCCTCCCGACCCCCCCATGTATTTATTTCTGGAATAGCCCTTAGTGAAGATTCAAGTTTATTAAAATCATGACCCCTGGCGGTAGGGTGGGGCCATAATAGGGGATCAAATTTGTTTACAAGCTACTATAAAGGGATTATCTTTCTCAGTCTTCTTCTCAAAAACCACTGAGCCATAAGAGTGGAGATTTACATAAAAGCTTCCTGACATGGTGCAGATTCAAGTTTGTTAACATCACGGCCCCAGGGGGTAGGGTGGGGTCACAACAGGGGATCAAAGTTTTAAATATCTTGGGAAAATCTTTAAAAATCTTCTTATCAAGAACCACTGACCCAGAAAAGTTTACATTTACATGAAAGCTTCCTGACAGTGTAAAAATCATGGCTCTCGGGGGTAGGTTGGGGCCACAATAAGGATCAAAGTTTTACATGCGAATATGTAGGGAAAATCTTTGAATATGGCCAAGGTGACTCAGGAGAGCATGGGGCCCATGCGCTTCTTGCTTTTATATAGTTTCAGTGCTGACTTGAGTCTGCATTCTATTATTAAAGAATTGTCATATATTATAAGAATGAAAATAGAAGCGATTTTGGTTAATATATCTATGCATAATTTCCACAAACACTCCGTTTGATTGATGCCTGTTTTTTTTAATATGTAGGTAAATCCATCGTCCACATCTGCTTATACACATTGATAGGAATTTTTTTGTCGGTTATTGACTGCAAACAAGATATGCTTCTGTATTGGCCCTAGCTGTTATCATTTATCATTAAGTTTCTGTTGTTTTTAAACAATTATTTTCATTGGCTAAACATGACATCACACATTAGGCATGATTATTCAAGACTACAACACTTTGTAAGCAGTCAAAGTCAGACCAGGACTTCAGACAATGGAGTCAATATTACAAGTTTAAATTTCTGGCACTTAAACTAAAGTTTCTGATGAGTGACAAATTCACACTGGGATACTAAACAACTATCAATCAGCAGATACATGTACAATGACAAATGAATTCCTAAGTTCTGTGACGGAAGCTCACTCCGGGGCACTACAGATAAGGACTGACCGAAGCTCACCCCGGGGCACTACAGATAAGGACTGACCGAAGCTCACCCTGGGGCACTACAGATAAGGACTGACGGAAGCTCATCCCGGGGCACTACAGATAAGGACTGACGGAAGCTCACTCCGGGGCACTACAGATAAGGACTGACGGAAGTTCATCCTGGGGCACTACAGATAAGGACTGACGGAAGCTCATCCTGGGGCACTACAGATAAGGACTGACGGAAGCTCACTCCGGGGCACTACAGATAAGGACTGATGGAAGCTCACCCCGGGGCACTACAGATAAGGCCTGACCGAAGCTCATCCCGGGGCACTACAGATAAGGACTGACCGAAGCTCATCCCGGGGCACTACAGATAAGGACTAACGGAAGCTCATCCCGGGGCACTACAAATAAGGACTGACGGAAGCTCATCCCGGGGCACTACAGATAAGGACTGATGGAAGCTCACCCCGGGGCACTACAGATAAGGACTGACCTTTTTAATGTCCACGTTGGTTCTTAATCCCCACCCTCTGCCTGTTGTTTTGAATGGTGTACAGTCAGGATATTCTCGTCTCTGAAATCTTTGATTGCAACACTTCTCTCCACACTGACAAACGCTTGGATGACACTCGTACATCAGCATACGATTTAAGCAATCTGTGTCACTACTGCAGGGGGCCTCATGATGAGGATCACACTCACAACGAGGGATACTAGTCAAGTCGGGTTTGGGAATTTGAACACTTCCTACTGGAATGTTATTCTGAAAATACACACAAATACAAACAATGTTCACGGTTATATTCAAATAATTTTATTTTATTTGTGACATGCAACTTGATTGGCTGAGCACTGAAAAAAATTAGTTTATATTGTATAATGTAACTTGCTATGGGGACATGGCCCCTTGGTAACCCAAGATGGCACTACCTTTTTTAAAATTTACATCGCAGCACCGTTACGTTGTAGGCCTTTTATAAAATTAGAAGTCAATGGAATAAAACGTGTACAATAAAATACCTTTGTCTGACTTTTTTCTCGGTGTCAAACAGGACATATACGTATGTTGTTTGGTTTTTTTTACTTGTAAAATGCACAAAACATTAAAGGTAAAAACTCAATACTATCTCTAATACAACGATATCATGTGTGAAATAATGGTACATCAAGTACTTGCAACTTTTGCTGTTTCATAATAAAATACATTTTCACTTGTGGGAAAGTCATTTTCATTTTCTGGTGCATGACATATTTTGTGTGATGTAAGGTTTAGATTTTTAAAAACTTCTTGGTATTTACTGTCGAAGTTACTCGAAAGTCAATCTTGCACTGTGCAGTAAACATTGGGTCTACATACAGTATGTTGCCTACACATATCTTCTATCATCAGGATTCGTTGAAAACACCACCTTACGTTTTCTTTGATTAATGTACATGCTCTGGTGCATAGAACCAAGATGGCGGTTTTCTCGGTCGACACTTCCTTAGACTGTTGCTAAGTGAATCCTTGCACGGTGCAAGTGATTTCTACTTCCCAGTGTTATTTTTTGTTGTTGTATAAATGAAGACTTGTACAGTGTAGTTTTGTCTTTTTACATTAAATTATAAGGAATAAAGCTAATTTTGACTCATGTTATACGATATAATGTACCTCGGTGCAGTTTACACTTCTTATAATCAGTGGAGGTGTAAACTGACCAAGTTACATTATACAGTGAAACTTCTCCAAACCGGCCCCTCAGAAAACCAGTTCTCCCTGAATATCGGCCGATTTTCAAAGTCCCGGCAGAAACCTTAACATTTCCTTACAAAGAAAGTCTCACAAAACTGGCCACCCCTGAAAACCGGACATCAGCCACTTTTTAAAGTACAATTGTTAACAAACATGTGTAATTTACCCTTATAATACTGGCCACTATTTGAAGACTAGAAAATTTTGGCCAGATGGATGATTAAGATTGGCCAGGTGTGAAAAATGACTGACCTACTGGCCAGGTGGGAAATTATCTACTGGAGGTGTGAAAAACACAAGTGGCCTCTATAAGTTCTATAGTTTACCTATTGGCCAGGGTGTTAATTGGTGCTTGGCTAATCCAAGTGACCCTTTCAAATTTCTGTATGAAATGTTATAAACAGATATGCACATATTGAATGAATACAATCAATCCGCCATATTGTTGCACCATGGATATAAGCGGCAGTTAATAAACAACAAACCCATGACTGTTAATGATAATTTTCAATAGATAAATGATTTTTTGGGGGTTTCCATAGACTTAAAATTCCTAAGAAACATCAAAATTAAAATTATATATTTACTACTGTACTTTTCAAAAACGTCAAAACAAATTTGTTAACAATATAAGCAATGGACACAAACAGAGTTTTTATAGGTAAGAGGAATTCCAATAATAGGCCATTAATAGACCTCTGTGTTTTCTTTATGTATCCCGTTATAAATTTTTAGTTAAAATTAGATGATTGCAGCAAGACTATTTCTCATAATAATTACCTGTAGGTATGAGGGACTAGTTTGATCTCCACTGATAATTGATCAGAGATCCCCATATCAAAGCGAGCAGTACCTACTCTGTGTATTAATTGCAGCAATCAAATGGCTATGTGTTTGTTTTGTTTATGAAAACATAAGCCGAAATTCTACATAAATGCTGCTAGTCTACAGATTTCTATACATATATCAAATGCAGTTTTATTTAAACAGAATGTTTTCCATTATTTATGCATGTCAATGTAAAAATGTTTATTCATGTTTAAATAGTTTTAGTGCTATAAATTGAAAATAAACATGTTAGTAAATTATTTTGTTTTATTTCCAATAGTGAAATAATAGTCCTTGAACACCATATTATATGGTTTGTGTTATGTCAATGAAATATCTATAAAAAAAAAAAAATTGAGCTGAAACGTCTCTAAATGCTAAATTTTCGGTATACCGGCCACCCCTCTAAACCGGCCGTTTTTTTTCGGTCCGACAGCTGGCCGGTTTAGAGAAGTTTCACTGTATTATATAACATAGGTCAAAATTAGCTTCATTCCTTTAATAAATTTACATACACCAGACAGTCTACAATACCGTAAAATCAGCCATGTTTACATCCCACACTTTAAGGTACACAACTACAATCATCTCGACAGCCATTACCTTGATAAATTTAAATGGAGCTGGTTTCTTCTCACTCCTCTCAATCAGCAGCTTTTCTTTGTCTGCGCGCAGTGCCTTCAATGCTTGGAAAGCTTCTGTCGCCTCCTGCACACCTGTAATCAATTTCATACAATATATTGTAAAATCACTCTGTAAGTTTCTGTAGTTTCCTGTAATCAATTTCATACAATATATTGTAAAATCACTCTAAGTTTCTGTAGGCTCCTGTAATCAATTTCATACAATATATTGTAAAATCAGCAATGACTATCATACAGAAAACACCTTTCAATCAGGCAATCAAAATCACTGTTGTGTAGTACATATGTACTCAATGTATTATTCAACCGTTTATTGACATGTATGGCCTCATTTAAACTTCGCAATGTTTTCTTTTCTTCTATAACTATTAACAGCCATCTATCAAAAACAGTAACATTCTCAATGCCAAATACCATTGATTTTTCCTAATTTTGAGGCTAAAAAATAATAGCAACAAACCATTATGACATTGGAATTTAATTAGATATATATTCTTCCTTTTCCCTTTTCTTCATTGATCTCTATATTAATCCTTAAAAAGATAACTTAAGCTGCCTATCCTGTCTCATTTTCTGATAAAACATGGCAAACACTCAAACCTTTAGTCAGTTTAAACGTTTCAGACTCTGTGCACAATACCAACCTCTTGCAAATATTTTTGCTAAATTCTTGTTTCTTGTAGTCTCTCTACTATATTTATCACCATCTTGAAATCCAAAAGCTCTGAAACAAAAGACGAACATAATTTCAATAAACAAGCAACAGTTGTAGTAATATGTCTCTCTAATTTATCTCAGGGTACTTAACTAGATATAGTGTAGCAATATGTCTCTAACTTATCTCAGGGTACTTAACTAGATATAGTGTAGCAATATGTCTTTCTAATTTATCTCAGGGTACTTAACTAAATATAGTGTAGCAATATGTCTCTCTAACTTATCTCAGGGTACTTAACTAGATATAGTGTAGCAATATGTCTTTCTAATTTATCTCAGGGTACTTAACTAAATATAGTGTAGCAATATGTCTCTCTAACTTATCTCAGGGTACTTAACTAGATATAGTGTAGCAATATGTCTTTCTAATTTATCTCAGGGTACTTAACTAGATATAGTGTAGCAATATGTCTTTCTAATTTATCTCAGGGTACTTAACTAAATATAGTGTAGCAATATGTCTCTCTAACTTATCTCAGGGTACTTAACTAAATATAGTGTAGCAATATGTCTCTCTAACTTATCTCAGGGTACTTAACTAGATATAGTGTAGCATTTGCCCAATTAAGAATATGCATTTACGTATATACTCAGATACGCATTTGAATCATTGTGAGACATTACAGATACACACAGGAAATGAAAACATGATGTGGCCACATCTTACCTTCCTTTGTGGATCCAGAAATAGTCATTGGTTCCAAAGAAGTGCACGGGGAATTCCCCCACCTGGTGCGTCTTCTCCTGAATATTGTGAGGTACACGCTTGGGATGGCATACTTCTGAGGGCCACCATCTGTAACAAAACATATTCTGATACTTTTAGACACTAATCAGTCAAAAAATGTTTCCCCCTCATGTACGGCCATAAGCCAAATATTGCGAGATGGCATCTCCAATGCATCTCTTTTGCTATTTGCAACAGTTGAACTAGTCAAAGATACATTTAAGAAATAAATTTTTGAAAATACTTGATAGCATACTTCATAAATTTGGGGTTGAAACTTAACTAAGATTTCCATGAGCCATGTGGGCTCCTGAAATGTTATTCCTGGGAGCCCACAACAAAACATGCTAGCCCAAATCTGATGAAATATAATGCAAGAAATCTATGAGACATGTGAATGGATCATATATTTTGTTTGCGTTTTGTCTCTTTATACCGTTTGAATGCATAGTAATATTTAGAAAGGACAAAAATACTGTAGGTTTACTTTTTTTATTCTATATAATTTGCATAGATATACTGTACCACAAAAACATTCATTATTGAATTACTTGTATTATAACTCCAATATTTTTTCAATTGATGCTGCATTCTTTATACTAACAGTCAGTAGCTTAAAGTTTCTATTTTTTCATATTCCTACATCATAATCATCATGAAGACTGCAATTGTGATCTTTTTCTTTTGCAAGCTCAAAAACTTCCAGCTTTTTTGACAGTGATTTTGACGATCGACTTGGGTAACAAAATTGTGTATGGTTTACTTTCATTTAAGTTAAGTTAAGCTTAAGTTAAGCTTTTAAATAACTCTCAGAAAGATATACTGATTACAAAAACCGATACAATTATGACCAATTCCTGGCCAGAAAAATCACTCGTCATGTGGGTGAGCGAGACAGCCAATTTATGCACCCACGTAAAATTTTACTTGCATTTGGCAAGTGCCAAGTTTGAACTCTGTAAATTGTGTAGTTGTTTTATGAAAAATACCCCAGAATGAAGTGCTGTAGTTCATTCCCTCATGTATTTTCAGTCTGAAATTTATTTCCTCTATTTACCTTCTACTTTCATTTCTATCAGAATTCCAAGCCATGCTCCATTTATCAAGATTCATACATGTGCATTTTATACAACTGAACACAACCTGTTGAGAGCGGTTTCTGAGGAGTTGTGTTTACAATGTGTTCCTTAGTGTAGCATGTACAAATTCAACAGTCTCATATCTCCTGTCAAATTAAAATGGTGGCCCAATATGATCAACTACATATAGTGACTAACAATCATTCAAAATTGAAACAAAATCCGTCAAGCAGTTTTGGAGGAGTTGCATCCACAAAGTGAAATGGGACAGATGTCTAAATGGACACTGGTATTTCTATGTCCCCCTCTGCATTGCAATGGGGAACAAAAATAATAATGGTTGTGATATGGTATGTGATTCGAGTCTACGCCTTTCTTCACTAAATTTCTCCTTGCAAATTAAAAAGATGGAAGTGTCCTATGAATTAAACTTGATTTGCATTGAACAGTGCTTAAGAATCTGTCATTAAAGCTAAAATATCTACAAATTTGGCAGATGTGAGTATATACATGTACCATGTAACATAAACAGGAACAATACGTGGGTGTCCCATAAATTCAATGACAAGTTGTCAAGCGTAAAAAAAAAATCAGTTCTAAATGTTTCATTTTGCTATTTTTTAGTATATGATTCTTTAATGTGCACTGTAAATTTGAAATATACATGCATGTTTGTAGAGTTCTTCAAAACTTTTACAAACAAGCAGGGCATTAGGTCCTGCTAGGAGAAAAGTTTTGCAGGACCCCTACATTTCTGGCAGGACCCTTACATTTCTAGCAGGACCCTTATATTTCTAAGCAGGACCCCTACATTTCTAAGCAGGACCCCTACATTTCTAACAGGACCTCACATTTCTAGCAGGACCCACAAATAAATCCACACCATTTACAAATAAATTGCTGCATTACATTACAAGTTAACAACCTCTGAAAATTATCACACATGTATTATTCATCCAAGTAAACACAGATATCTTTCACCTAGAACTTCCAAGTTTGACCCACACAGACATCTCTCACCTGTAACTTCCGAGTTTGACCCACACAATGTCCCCGTACAAGAGTTGCTTCCCAGTAGAGCAGTCATTGCAGTACCAGTTGCCCTCAGGGGGATTGATATTCAAACATTCTGCATGGAATGAAGCTGGGCAGTTGTCACAGCAAATCAGAGATCCACCTATAAATCAGAGATACACATACCTTCAAAATTTTGATTAACATGAACAATCAAAAGGGCTTCAGGACCATAGAGTCCAGCAATACTTACCCCAACCACATGTCATAAAATGTAAGTAGGCTGCATCCATAGTTAATGTGATGATTTCCATTCTGTGTTATTCAAACATTTTAAGGCTTATTACTGGGAACACAGAACAATGCTTTCATCAAATGATATCAAAATTCATTTAAGATCTAAGGGAATCTAAAACAAAAAATCCAACAATTTCTTCAATGGTTCATCAGAGAAAACTTGCACGTTTTAGATGTACAGTACATGCAAAATTGAAACACACCTAGATTGCACACAAAGCACCAGCTGACATTTATATGGTTGTGGTATTTCTGGGTACGATTTGGTTGGAAATGTTTACTGCAGACAATGTTATGTCCCGGAAGGTTTTCACTCCCAGCAGCGATACAGAAATCACCAGTATGATAGGCGGTTGGGCATCGAACACATCGGACGAGGCGACCTAGATTGTAATGAAAATATACTGAGTTTAATCTTTAATACCATTGCAGTACTCCATCAAACCATGTAGTACTATGTTCAAAGTTTTATTTTCAAGTTATCGAAGAGATGCGACTACACTGGGCCAAAATACTTACCTGTACGTAAATATACACAATCCATCACTGACCCATAACTCACCTTTACTAGCCTTGCTTACCTGTACGTACATGTAAATATACACAATCCATCACTGACCGCTAACTCACCTTTACTAGCCTTGCTTACCTGTACATAAATGTACCCAATCCATCACTGACCGCTAACTCACCTTTACTAGCCTTGCTTACCTGTACGTAAATATACACAATCCATCACTGACCGCTAACTCACCTTTACTAGCCTTGGTTTTCTTGGAGCTTTCTATGGAACATGTGGCACACTGATGATGTGGGCAAACGAAACTTCGGTTAGCATCAGATTTTAAATGCATTAATTTATTTATGCAGTCTTCATGATAAAACTTTCCACACAAATGCACAGAACATTTCTTCGTAGTTTCATCTTTCTCCTTGCATGCAAAACATGTGTGATGTCCTATAGAAAAGAGGTATTGTTTTCTTTTAATCTTCAATCAAACATCTACACAGAAACCTTACAAAATATACCATGTCTCACAATATTAGAACTTTTAATGTAAAATATTTCCCATGTGTATATCATGGTGCATATTGACTCAAAAGCACCAAGTGTTGTTTTATGGAAGATAATACCAAAGGCCATTTATACTTCTGTCATCCATCGAGGCTGTACAAGATTACAAAGGGGTAGAAAATTAGATGCTGTATACATCTGTACATGTCTATTTCAAAAATGCATAATAGAACTGCACGGTAATTTTCTAAATCAAATAAGGGCTATACAAGTGGGGCATCCCCTTGCAAACAGGGCACATTCCCAAAACATCTCTACAATATTCTTTGGAAGCAAACAGGATAAAAGAGGGGAGGGGGCAGGAGGAATGGCGAGGGGATAGGTAAAAGGAGGAGATGGGAGCAGAAGGAAGAGGTGTCCTTGAAAATCAATAAGAATCTACATTATTATATAGAGTTACCACAAGTGTTACATAAAACAAGACAAAAAATGTACTCTGATAGCATGTAAAATTTTAACCATTTACAGTTAGTATTTACTATGCAGAATAAATACTCCCATAGGGGAATATTGACTATATAGCAGATCTTCCGGCGGATATTTTACTATGAGCGAAGATTTACTATATGAAACTGGCATAGAAATAGTAACTAAAATATTGAAAATATTTGAAAAATAATGTAAATGAGATATTCTACACAAAACATTTACAGTTTTCAAAAATTACGCATTATCTTTATTTTTTCAATTTCACATGGCCATTGATTTAGTCTAAAATCTTCGTTGTTTTGTATTTCCCACCTATCTATGAGGGCTGTTCAATATGTAATTATGTATTGTACGATATCTCAAAAGCATTTGACTTAAATAGTGAAATGAACATTACATCCCTTCAAAGTACTCTCCACGGTTTCAAATACATACATGTAATTTCGATCTCTGAATCCATCTCTGAAATGCATCACGGTACGCTGATTTAGGTAGACCTCTGAGGCAATGACTATTAAATGGCTGAGCCAAGGGCTTGTCGGGACTTGTAACAACGACCAGATAAGAAGTTTTTAAGTTTCGGAAAAGGGAAAAAGTCGCAGAGGGTATGGTGGGTGTGGCAAGACAGTAACCTTCTCTGACTTCAAAAATTGCTTCACAAGCTCAGATGTATGTGATGGAGCATTATCGTGAAGTAGATGAACATGCTTAAATCCTGACACAGGGCGTCGTTTATGATAATATTTCTTGAGCTTTTTTTAGTATAACATCTCGGTAATACTGACCTGTAACGCTTTTGACCTTCGGCACCGGAATTTGTACGGCTATACCGTCACATGAGAAGAATATGTAATAAAGAACCTTCTTTGTGCTTATGGTTCTTCTGGCAACTACAGGCTCTCTACCGTGTTTAGTTAGTCATATTTTGTTTCCAATTTTCCTTACTGGTTCGAAATAGTGAGACCATGTTTCGTCACCAGTAACAATGTTTGCAAATTGTCTTTGGTTGAATTTGGGAAAGATTTTGAGCATTTGCTTAGCGGTTTGTACGTGTACCCATTTTTGGTCATCTGTCAATATATGCAGTATCCATCTGGCAGAAATCTTTCATACTTTTGAGACATTTGCCTTGCCTGTTACAGTCACAGGTCGGCCAGATTTTGCTGCATCTTTGACGGACTTTGTGCCCGTCAGAAATTTCTTTCTCCATCTACGAACTGTCTCATAAGATACCTTATCAGACCCATAAACTAATCTGCATTACCGAATGATCAAGTTATGTGCAAACTTTTATATAGGCTCTAATTTCTTCAATATTCCCAACCCGGGGACGGTTGGGAATATTGATGTGTTACATGTGATGCATTTCGAGTTCTATAAACAATTATTACAACCTAGGAGGATTCATTTGATAGAACTAATGATGGTTTTACCCATACCCCAATACCAGTTTTTCATTTATACTTATCAAAGAACAAATACGCCAGTTTCGAGATACAAACTCTTCTGTATAGGAGGCGCATTTAGTGGAACTTTGAATGCCTAAGTGGGACAGAGTGGATATACAGCCAACGAGAAAGACGATGAAATGTATTAAAAGCGGCTTCTCTTTAAATATGTAAATGTGGGAAATACAAAATGCTATTGAAAGAAATGTTTTACCGAAGTGGAAACACACAAACAATGTCATATTTGCAAGAAATATCTTGGATATGGTACTTATGACCAGCGAAATAACGTGATAGGATAAGAATTCCATGTATTTAATTACTCCCTAAATATTTATCACTTACTTAGTTTGTGTATCAGTCGAATTCGGGTTATCAAACAGCGTATGAGAAACTTACTGAGTACATTCACTTATGCTGTGATGAATATCTGTCCCACGCCCGCGTGTAAACAAATTCTTTCGCGCCTTACTATGTACGAGAGTTCTCAAAGGGAAATAACTCGGATGTATCTCGAAACCGGCGTATTACACAACACTGATAACATAAATTTCAAATACACATTTCTGTCTAAACATTCTATGGATAATGCATTGCGTAACAACATTTACACAGTCATTCCAACCCACTGGATTGACACTGTACCAATAATAAGTACTGCAAATGTCAAATCACATTAAACATTTCTAAATTTATATTTTAAACATTTCTACATTTATGTTTTTAACATTTCTACTTTTATATTTTATATTTTTACAATCACATTAAACATTTTTACATTTATATTTTTAAAATTTCTACATCTATATTTTTAACATTTCTACATGTATGTTTTTAACATTTCTACATTTATATTTTATATTTCTACAATCATATTTAACATTTCTACATTTACAATGAACAAATGTTGCATTACGTAGTTACAAATACACAGTTACAGGGATAGGATTTTGACCTTGTTGGCTTTCCATAACTATGATCTAGTTTAGATAATAGTATCCAAGTTATCACTGAAATAATATCACCATATCTGGTCGTATCATTCTTAAATGAGGCTAAAATTACAATAAAAGTCCTTTATTGATAACGGATAGCACAATTAGTTTCAGAACTGAACAAGGTCCTACCATTCTTAATTAAAGTCTCTGCTACCTAGTTTTACCCATTTCTATCCTAAGATACATGTACAATAATTCACAAGGTTGATGGTTCTTGGCCTTATACTGTCCAAGTCATAAGCATGGAAAAGCTAACGAACAAATGGACATCTTCATCATACCGTTATATGACCTGTCGTAGACCGGTGTACATAAACACACGAACAAATGACTGAATGAGTAAATTATTAGATGCTCAAAATACAATATACCGACCACAACTTTGTGCGGGATTATCAAGCTATGATCAGCTCTTTTTGTCATAATTCCTTCGACACATTAAAGAGTGAAATACCCAATTTCACAGTAGACACATCATGTATGATCTATTCCGGACTATGAATTTTAGCATGTGCTATATACCTGATTTGCACTCATCGCACTTAAATGGTTCCTCCACATTCTTTCCCACACAAGATTTGTGGAAATAATGATGACAATCTCCTTCACATTCTATCAGGTCCCCAGCATCCTCACACATCTGGCAGAGATACTTCTGACTTTTGTAACTGGAGATTTTTTCTTCTTCCTACAAAAGAGATACATCCATAAGAGAGGAAATAGAAACATGTACCTAAAACTTGCCATTTGATATCCCTCATTCTTCATAATCAAAATCCAACAGGAAAACTTGCATGTTCCCAGCTGTGACTTAGACCTATCTATGGTGGTGAACTTGACTTGAACATATCTATGCTATCAGCTTGATCTGGAACAGATCTTTAAGTAGGAAAACTAAATCTGATATGGTTGAAAAGTGAACACATGTATAATAATATTTTGAAATTGAAAAATTTCAAATTTACTTTCATAGTCAAAAAATGCAGTTTTAGTAGGAAGTTAACGGGAAAAAATTCAAAATCCCTTTTGGACTTAAACCCACGATCTACATATTAGCAGTCGACATGCTATCCTACTGGGCTACTCAGCTAGGCAATTAAATCTAAAAGGAATAGACAAACATTGCTGTTATCTGTATTTTCATTCATGTTTTAAAAGGAAGTCAGCCATTACAACAATGAAGTATTCCTCCTTCACCTCTATGTCTTGTACAATGTTCTGGCCATGATTGCAGGTGTTGTAGACAGATGGACAAATACGTAATTAAACAACATTCTATAGATTCCATTCTAGTGAGCGACAGAGAACTTTTATTATCCACAGAAACAAAGATTGAACCAAATCACAGTATATGAATTATGATAAGTTGGAAATATTCAATGTTATATACCCATCAATGTTTCGTTTTTTGATACTGTTGATTTCACAGAGTGTGATCCGGTTTTCCAGATCACCACACAAAACCGGATCACCACACCGTGGTTTTCTGATTCCGAGTCAGTATCATCTGAAACTGATGACATCACAATGCATCAACGCAATGTTTTCTTGTGGAAAATCTCGCCACTTCAAAAACAAGACTGCGCAGACAAAATATAATTTTCACTCTATGTCTGTGTTTTAGATAATTTGGATTACATTATCTTATTAATGTGGATTGAAAAATAAATAATGGGGTACATAATAAATTTATCATTACTACAGTAATTTGATCCAAAGAGTTGGATTACGTCTCGTTGACAGGCGTGGATCATCAGATCAAACTCGACGCTTTGCGTCTTGTGTGATCTGATGATCTGCGCCTGTCAACAAGATGTGATCTGACTCTTCGGATCAAGTTACTGTAGTCATAATATATATATTTATTACATACTTTCAATTTCATCTCTTCTTTTTTCTTTTAAAGTTTGCGGGCATATATCTCATGATATATATGCCCGGAAACATTACGTCACAATCAATACAAAAGCCGGAACTACACCGTTAATTTTCAAATTTTTTGTGTTTTTCGTCTTTTACTCAGTTAAACCAATAAAGAAATTGTTAAAAATAAAATTATTGTTAGTTTCGAAATGAAATTGAAAGTATATAATAAAAAGGTTATAGACTTTGTATGGGAAAATATGACGACCTCGTTTTTTGTCGAGGACGGACCTCGCAAGCTCAGTCTGTCTACGTGACAAAAAACTCGGTCGTCATATTTTCCCATACAAAGTCTATAACCTACAAATATCAATGTTTGGCCCTCACCCAATTTTGTATCATGATAATTTAAAAAAATATCAAGGTAATTCAAATTGTCTTCTGCAAATTAATGCAATAAACATTTGATGATAAAACAACATGGCATCATTGTTAAGCATTAATGTACATTAATTATGAGCACAATAGATGTATTAAAAAAAATCATTTAATGCTTAAGGATGTATAAACATATCAGAGAAAACTGTCACAAATGGAAATAGGAGAATGTGTACAAAAATATTTAGAAATTGAAATTTCTTTATTTAACATGGTTACCATGTTAACAATGATAAAAAAAATTGCAGTTTTAGCAGAAAGTACTTGGAGAATA
Source organism: Ostrea edulis (assembly GCF_947568905.1). Classification (NCBI taxonomy): domain Eukaryota; kingdom Metazoa; phylum Mollusca; class Bivalvia; order Ostreida; family Ostreidae; genus Ostrea; species Ostrea edulis. The sequence continues at coordinate 53,681,117 of NC_079172.1, forward strand.
CTAATAACATCCCTGCGAGATTCGAACCCACTCTCTACAGATCAGCAGGTCACATGTTAACCTGATAAACAAGCCAGCCGGGCAATACAGTGTTAAACTCACTCTCTACAGATCAGCGGGTCACGTTAACCTGATAAACTAGCCAGCCGGGCAATACAGTGTTAAACTCACTCTCTACAGATCAGCAGGTCACATGTTTAACCTGATAAACTAGCCAGCCGGGCAATACAGTGTTAAACTCACTCTCTACAGATCAGCAGGTCACATGTTTAACCTGATAAACTAGCCAGCCGGGCAATAGTGTTAAACTCACTCTCTACAGATCAGCAGGTCACATGTTTAACCTGATAAATTAGCCAGCCGGGCAATACAGTGTTAAACTCACTCTCTACAGATCAGCAGGTCACATGTTTAACCTGATAAACTAGCCAGCCGGGCAATACAGTGTTAAACCCACTTTCTACAGATCAGCAGGTCACATGTTTAACCTGATAAACTAGCCAGCCGGGCAATACAGTGTTAAACTCACTCTCTACAGATCAGCGGATCACATGTTAACCTAATAAACTAGCCAGCCAGGCAGTAAAGTTTTAAAAGGACAAAAAATATGTTACTGATATTTAATTTCCCTTTATGGTTCAAAAGAAGGAAGTCTGCCATTATGACGCAGTGCTTTGAACTCCAATAGTAGTCTTACACTCCCATAAGTCTGAAGAATGACTGATTTTTCATACGAAGTTCTACTTTATATACACTGCAGATTTACCCGATTATCAGATGAACTTTCATCACTTTATATACACTGCAGATTTACCCGATTATCAGATGAACTTTCATCACTTTCTCTACACTGCAGATTTACCTGATTATCAGATGAACTTTCATCACTTTCTCTACACTGCAGATTTACCCGATTATCAGATGAACTTTCATCACTTTCTCTACACTGCAGATTTACCTGATTATCAGATGAACTTTCATCACTTTCTCTACACTGCAGATTTACCCGATTATCAGATGAACTTTCATCACTTTCTCTACACTGCAGATTTACCTGATTATCAGATGAACTTTCATCACTTTCTCTACACTGCAGATTTACCCGATTATCAGATGAACTTTCATCACTTTCTCTACACTGCAGATTTACCCGATTATCAGATGAACTTTCATCACTTTCTCTACACTGCAGATTTACCCGATTATCAGATGAACTTTCATCACTTTCTCTACACTGCAAATTTACCTGATTATCAGATGAACTTTCATCACTCACTGACTTCTGTCTCTTCAATCGTAACTTTCCTGTCAATTTTGTTTCCTATAAGACAGAAATAAAGGTGTTACTCATCGGATTCACTATTCACATCAACAGAAAAATTTGAATAGGATGTGACAAGCAGGTCTATTTTTGAATAGAATGCTTACTTTCAACACAGTATACATACCTTTTCTGTATCCTCATCTTCATCTTCGAATTCAATTTTGTCTACCACATTTTGAATTTCAGGCTCTTTAGATGTTTCTGAAGAATCTGTTTAAATTTTAACAAATCTCAATTTTTTTTATTTATTTTTTTTGAAACAAGCATGACAAGTATCCACAAGAACTTAAAAATCAGATGATGATCAAACTCAACAGTTTCATTCTATCGTACTGTACACCCTCAGATGATGATCAAACTCAACAGTTTCATTCTATCGTACTGTACACCCTCAGATGATGATCAAACTCAACAGTTTCATTCTATCGTACTGTACACCCTCTGATGATGATCAAACTCAACAGTTTCATTCTATCGTACTGTACACCCTCTGATGATGATCAAACTCAACAGTTTCATTCTATCGTACTGTACACCCTCAGATGATGATCAAACTCAACAGTTTCATTCTATCGTACTGTACACCCTCAGATGATGATCAAACTCAACAGTTTCATTCTATCGTACTGTACACCCTCTTTCATCAACATACAAGAAATAAGTGTGTGGATCCCTTCTTGCAAATATTGGTTTAAATACTGCAAACCCATCATTTCTCTTTTATACATAATTGATCAACTTTAAGAAATTTTACTTGTTGCAAAAACTGCTCACCTGTGATTGACTTTTGTTTGTAACACACAATTTGGCAGAGCAACATACAAAATATTTGGTAAACAGTTTGAAATTTTGCAAATTTAAGTAAACACATATGTGGTTACATGTGCAGTGTATTATCAGTATTGATAAATCTTTTGAAACTAAATTGGATTTTGCATAGAGAATGAAGAGTTTGATATAAAAGAAAAAGTTTTAGAATTTTGCGATTACTTAATCAATTATGATCTTTCGTTTATTTCTGATTATCGATTATGAAAATTTTCTGATTTTCCATCACTCATTACAAATCAAGTTGGGTCACAGATCCTAGTTAGAACTTCTAGCCAATTTAGGCACAGCCACGTGACCAGTGTTGATCTGCTAGATACAATCTGTAATATTTTGTTTTACCCTAAAACTTTTTCCCTTTTCGTTATTTAATTGGCTCTTTGTTATATTTCAAGCTTGTAACTGATGACCATCCATACCAATGCAGCTAAGTGGCTGATACAATTAAGTGCAAATATTCAAATGATAAAAAGAAATACAAAGACAAATATATGTGAGAATTTTAAGTGGAGTGTATGACTGAACAAAATGAAAGTGAAAATAAGTAAGACTAAGATAAACAGCAAGATAGAAAACTAAGTATCAAAATAAAATTTCATTGAAACTGGTCATCGTATAAAAATAATATTTATAGCATATTAGTGCTCTAGATAGAATCTACAATTATCTATATTGGAATTTTTTCGGACTGATAGAATTTCTTCCGACCACAACAGAAACAAATAGTTGATTTTCGGAAACTCTGACAGTCTTAGTAGTCACGGCAGGAATTGGCACATTAAAGAGCCCTCACTGCTACAGCCCTGAGCGGTAAGTCGAGGCAGGCATTGGCACATTAAAGAGCCCTCACTGCTACAGCCCTGAGCGGTAAGCATACTGTAGGTCTCAGTAATATAAGAAAAATTTTAATTAACAACATCTACTTTGGAACTTTACCATGTTTACCTTGGAGTTTGGATTTGTATCTTGACTTTTGTTTCTGACTCATCATCAGCCATTGCTGTTGCAGACATTCATCTAGCGTAGTTTCATCAAATTCCGGATGATCAGCCATCATGCTGTCTCTGTGTTTGCTGCAAAAGACGTCAAAGGATCCCTCACTTTTCTTGTCTTTATGGGAGCTTTCGTCAACCCGTCGTCGTTTTGACCTCGGTCTCGCTGCTGGAGATGCTGCTATGTGTTCTGAAGATTTTTCTTCCACAGAGGTTTTCACATGTTCAGAAGACTTTCGTTTTCTTTTCTGTATTCTTTCCTTCGGTTTTCCTTTTGGAGAATTTACAAGTTTATTATTATTACCATTAAAATTTTGTTTTTTAGTCTTTTCTGGTGTGCGAACACACGTAAATTTTTCCGTCCGTTCACTTAATGGCATAGTCATTGCTTCTTCTGCTTGATGTATGGCAATTAGCCAAGCTGCCTGTCGATTTGGGTACTCTTTATACAGTTTTTCAAGTTTTAATTTTTCTCCTCTTTTTGCATTTTGAAAAGCCTGTTTCACATGCTCTTCATATTTTTCTTTTCCATGGAATTCCATTATCGAGTTTGACCCTACCCATCCTCGCTCACCTTCATTTCCGAAGAAGTGGACATGGTAAAGCCTACTTCTTGCTACAAAAGATTTCATATATTACTGACAGAAAATACAAATATCAGAAAGGACCCTACATGGAGAACATAAGAATGTCAGAACAAGCAACTAATCATGCTAATGGTACAGATTGTGTAATAATACTGTAGTTCAAGTTTCCATTACCTACAATGTACTTCTATTAGTATATTTCATTACCATCATGTACTTGTATTAGTAAATTTCATTACCTATATGTACTTGTATTAGTACATTTCATTACCTACATGTACTTGTATTAGTACATTTCATTACCTATATGTACTTGTATTAGTATATTTCATTACCTACATGTACTTGACTGATAGATAAATTACACCTGCAACATTTAAATTCCAATAAATCAAACAAAATGTTCTTCCTTTAGAAACAAAAGCAAATCAAAACATGCACTCTTATAAAGAATCTTTTTATAAGGGTAAACTATTTCCTTCTTTTAAATCTATCAAATTTGTGTGTGCGTACATACAAGCATGCCTATGACCTAGGTATAACATAAAAACAGAATTAGTCTCACCTTTCATTTTAGTAAAAAGATCTTCATACGGGTCTTTAGCTATCATGCATGGCCACCAAGGATGTCCGGCCACTTTTGCCCATAGCTGATCGCCTATATGCCACTCTGTTGGTTTTTCAATCACAGGAGACAGTAATGTTGCCGATTTGTTCACATCAATGTCTGCAGTCTGTAAACTATCCAAATTATTGCTACTCATAACTTTCGGCGACTTTGCCTCTGCACTTTTCAATGACTCTTCGTCTACGTCGAGCATGACTTTGGGTTTCCGCTGACGTTTCCCTTCTACACAAGTCACTTCAAATATATTTTTATAAGGTCCTGATTTTTCCTTCACTTGTTTAATTTTGACTGGTGTGTTAGGTTTGGGATCTTTTCTCTTTACCAGTGTACCAATGTTTTCATCCCCCTCCTCTTGAGCTTCAGGCTTGTTATTGCCTGTTTGTAATTCTTGTTCATTGTGACTTTCCAGCTTTGCTGTTTGTTCCTTTTCAATCTTTATTTGAGATCTTGCCTCTGCTTTTGCTCTCTCTTTTGGATGAACCAGTGGTCTGTCTTGTTCACCTAGACAAAATTTTCTATATATATTTTTGCACAAACTTCTCAGTTCAAGATTTTAAAACTTATTTGAGCCACCCTTGAAGCTTTCTGGTGGTTTTATTGTACATTTTTTATCTGAAAAAATTAAATTCTGTTTTAAACATTCCTTGAAATCTACAAATGGTACTCTATTGATATGACTGCCATTGTCAGTGACAATACAAAAGCGTTATTGGGAGGTCACTGACAATCAATAGTCTCACATCAATATGGATTTTAAAAAATGCAACTTTGCTTTTATCAATTCAGGGATCGACATTGACGGTTGTCCGATTGCCCAAGGCAAGTGAAAACCCAGTTCGGACAAGTGAAACTCAATATACACTTGCCCGATGGGGCAAGTGATATTTTTAGTAGAAAATGTGATTATTATAATGATTGTGTTAAGCTTGATGAATATTAAATATTAGAACGTAATGTCCAACTCCACATATTGCTGTTTTCTTTACCAAATTGTCAGATTATTGCCAAGGCCCATTCTAGTAGACCGTACTGTATCACCAATTGACAGAGAGAGATAATTAGAGTTACTGGTTTACAGGATTATTATCATTAGAATCTAAAATATTTCGGACAACTAAGTTTTTCATTCGGACAAGTAAAACTTTTTGAGTTCAATTGCCCAAAGGGCAAGTAAGAAGAAAAGTTAATGTCTATCCCTGCAATTTCATCTATTGATGATTCTACAGAAGTTCTTTTCACAGGGTAAATCAGTGTAATGTAAATAAGATAACTTCAAAACAGAGCATCCCCTCACAACTGGGTATATTCACATGTGTATGTGCATTGTAAAGTGCAATAAAATTTATATCGGCTTAATGTACAGTCATATTACTGCCTCCAACTCCAAGATGATAACTGCAGCATATCACAAGTCCCAGAAATATTCAGATATTTATCCACATTGACATACAGTGGTCATATATAATAATGAACCCCCAATTCAATTCAACAATATAATTTACAAGTAATTTTTCATAATCTGCCAAGAAACAAAATTACTCATGTAATACTTATCAATGATAAGTCACATCCATTTATTGGTCAAATTTTTAAAAACATTATCGGGGATCAAAATTTGTTTTTAAACATTGCATGACAGTGGTGAAGATATGAAGATCATGCATTAAATTGTCTACTATAACGAAATAAAGCATGGCTACAGAATTGCAATTGAAATAGCAAAAAAAAAAAAAAATCCTATATACACGCATGTATATGTAAATAAATAAATGTTTATTCGGTATATACAAACATACATACATAAATACCAAGGATAACCCATGAACATGATGAATGCTCGAAAGCTTATTTCCAATGGGGTCCTTTGATACACGGATGTTTGCGCTAAGGCCATGACAATTTGTAATCTAGTTCGTCGTATTCGCCGCTTCTATTTGTAATAAATCCAAATTATAATATTATCAAAAAATAATATCCGCCCGCTGTCCACAAATATCTGCGTAAAATATTTTCGACTTTTTACAACAAGCGCACAAACAATCTTGATGCATGTTCCTGACAAATGAAAAGAAGGCTCTCGAAAAATGTCCTAACAGTGTAATAAGGTGTTTTAAGTTATTCATGATATCTATCTTAATACATGTATGTACGATACTTCATAACACTGGATTGGAAGTTGTTCCTTATACTGCAATCAAACTGGAAGCCGAAGAGCTCTATTCGATGTCACCATTTAGAGAACATCGACAGCGTACGATTGATTGATTATATATTGTTCAAAGTCTCTCTTGAGAATATTTCACTCACATGAAGACGTTACCATTGGTGGTGAAGGGCTGCAAAATTTTTGGCCTATGCTCAGCGCTTATGGCCAATGAGCATTGGGGGGGGGGGGGGGGGGGGGGATCTTTATCGTGTCACACTTGCTGTGACATGGGTATCAGTTTTTGTGGTCTCATCCGAAGGACCGCCCCATTTATTCGCCTATTACGACAAGCAAGGGGTACTGAGGACTATTCTAAATCGGATCGAAAGTTAACGATAAATTCACAAAAGGTTTTTGGTGATTATTAATTATGTGTATTCTATTAAAATTCAAGAAAATACCAAAAGCGATACATTGGAGATTTCAAAATTGGACATGTCCCTAGCAATATGCATTGATCTGAATAGAAAATTTTTAGAAATGAAACTAAAATAAAATTCTTTAAAAAGATCTTATGAATTAATGTTGCAAAGTACATGTATTAGGTATGAAGAAAATGAAGTCTTTGAAACCTGAAATACTTCTTATTTATTGTAAACTATATCAACAAAGTTAAAAAATGTTAAGTTTACGTGGTAAACAAATGATATCTGGTGATTTTAGATCTTTATTTTAAGCGCTCGCTTTTTAAAATCACACTTAATTCAATTAAAATTATTTATAATTCTTGTATTCGCTCGCCTCATAATTTTATCTCCAAAATAAAAAATAATATTTGTAAAATAATTTCGCCCTCTCGCCTCATTTTGTTTGTTTGAAAATCCGAAGAACTATTTTACAAATTGGTGTGGCCTGAGAGGTCTTTTATGTGGAAGGAAACCGGAGTACCCGGAGGAAACCCATGTGTCCAAGCGGGCAACCGCCATACCCTCACATACAACCACTGCTGATCACAGGGATCGAACTCGGGTCGTAGCGGTGAGAAGCGAGAACGCTATCTCTGCGCTACACGGACACCCTGCACTGAGCCTGCCCTAAAGCTAGCACCTTCAATGTATTAGAACGCAAAAACAACAAAACTAGAGTACTGTGATAAGCATTTCTTATGTTTCCTTTCTCCTGATTTCTTATCTGATCTGGGTGTCTCTCTCTATCTCTCTCTCTCTCTGTCTCTCTCTCTCTCTCTCTCTATATATATATATATATTATGAATATATATATATTTTAATTTGGACAAGTCAAGTTTGGTTAAGTGGATGTCTATGCCTGATAATTTCTTATCAAAAGCCACAAAAATGAATACTTCCTGATGTTTCTGAATACTTCCTGTGTATGTACCCCCAGTAAGTGGAGAAATTGACTTACACATCTACTGAAAAAGCTTTTATACCAAGTGACAATTCAACATCTTACCTTGCACACTTTCCACCGAGATCTCCAGATTGAGGTCAGCATTCATCTTCACGACTTTTCCAGTGTCTTCCACTAGGAGGGTTGCCTCATCTTTGACTGCTTCTACCTTTGCTCCAGCTTTACTCTGTGCTATTTTGCTGTTTCTGGTTAAGTTTGCCACTTGAGGGAGATGGTGTCTGAAAGGGGGAGAGTTACATCCTCCATTTACGGCTGCCGTGGTGTTCTCCATCGTAAGACCGGGCTAATCTGCTCAATGTCACGTTTTCTTAGTTGGCATACCTATAACAGAAATTTTACAGCCAGTTAAAAAAGATTGTGTATCTATATGTTTCTATGTCACTTTTCATTTTCATAAAAAAAAGTCATTCTTTACTTTCCCCTAATAAACAGATCCTTCTCTCATGATCCTATGGGATGTTTCCAATTTTCCAACATATTCTTAATCTTTGTACCCCTAATATTCACTGCTGGCAGTGAGCAAGATCATATACATATGTGCTGAACATGTAAGAAGTTTAAATTTACTAATTGCAATTTTTCACTACATTTAAGTGGTGAAAAAGATACAATGCAATGGATCACAATGCACACCTCTTATGTTCGATTCATTGGTGATCATTTCTTTATTCAATTTTTAACCTACTACTATGATACAATAATATATCTAATATGTCTAGTGCCTGTGACTAAAAGAATATGCTAAATTTTTTGGTTCCATTATCACAGTAAACTGAAGATATCCATTGATTTTCTGTGTGTATCTTCAAATCATTGGACTCAATTAATCATCAAAGATAATTATCTTTTCCAGTTACAGAAAATATAACTCGTCATCAGGGTTGAGTGCATTATGTCAAATTCCCTCGTCCTGAGCCAATGTATTAACCCATCCAGGACGAGTGGATGATTACCTTTTTTCATCTTGTTTTTATAGTTTTGAGCTGGTGTTAACTACTGTTATCTTTATTTTCCACAGCTTTTGACATGAAATAGAGAACTTGCTACAATGCGATTGTGTACCTTGTGGGATGTACTCTAAGGGCGAGGAGACTACAGTTCTAATTTCCCATTTTCCCATTCTCTCACCGTTCCATCTCCACGCGCTTACTGTTTGATCTCTGTTCAGTTTTACGTTCATTGTTCACCAACCGCTCGCTTTCACCGTTTACAAAGCATTCATTATTCACTTTCCATGCCCTTACCACTCAGTCTTTTGTCTTTGCATTGTCGTTATAACAAGGACAAAATGAAAATGGAACATGTGTCCAAGAGTGGATGGAAATTTTTCATATCATTAATATCAGAGATATGATTTTGAACTACAAAGTATTTAGATTATCAACTGTGAAAAGAAAACTCCAGTCCGTTTACCAATATATCATGAAATCCTAAATTCTATAAATAGATATCAAAACGATGGTTCTGCAGTTGATCAGATATAGTTGGTTTTTTTTAAAACTTCTATATAACTGATAATTAGTAATGTATTTTCCTTATTGATATAGATAGATAGACTGTGGCAGCAGTGGTTTTGTGCACTTTATGTATGTTAAGTACAAAAGAAAATACATGAGAGTTTAAAATGTAGTCAATCAATAGGTTATGAAATAATATTACACTAACTAATACAATTCAACTATGTATAAATACAAAGTAAAAAACTCGAGACCTAGAGGTTAAAATTACGAAAGATTCTCGCGAGTGGATACCAGGGTCTGCATCCAAAAGTATAACCATATATGTATAAATTTACACAAGTCAACAGGGAATAACTAGGCGCCACATCTAGACATTTGATGCGATCAATCAATTATAAACAACCGTTGTTCAAGACTTGTATTAATCATCAATTATTTTTCTTATCATTAATTTTTGTTTGATTATAATATGCTAGCTATTTTTTTTCCTCCTTCATACAGGAAATATTAAACGGCATTTCGATAAATACATAATATTGCAATATGCATGCACCAGTACATTCATGTACAGATGCATCATATTTCTCACAAGACATTGCATGTGTCTTTTTATAATACTTGTTCTGGGAAGTGTTCATAAAAAAGCTGTATATAGCTTTAAATGTAGTCTGTGATATCGACACAACAAAATTTTATTCAATGCCTCAAAGCTCCAAATAAGGTGCGTATCAGCATAAATACTCATTAAATTTGACCAAATACGCATTTAAGTTGAAAACCATGCGTACAATTACGCATTAGCGAATTTAAATACGCTTTACACCCCCAAAGTAATGTGTACTTCTGATACATGTAGTATAATATAAATATGAATTATCTAATCATACGAATTGAGGTTAGACCAGGGCTTGATCATACATGAAATAGCGCTATGAAATATGTTTCGATGACAATCACAATTTTGAAAGTTTGGAAGAGTTAACTCAAAACAACTATATAGGCCTACTTGTCAATACTTTTTTCTTAAAGAGGTAGTGTGTAGTCGAAAGCACGGAGAAAAAACCCTTGTATTATCAATCGTGGACGAATTGCTGCTAAAAACACGGCACAGAAAATGTCACCGGATAAACAATACTTCCATTTATATTTAAAAGCATTTGCAAGAATGGGAGTCACACATTTATTTGATACTTGTATATTAACGGGAGGAAATCCTTTGTTATTTTATTAAAACTCTTCATTGTCATTTTAAATTTATCATTGAGATATTGAAATTTAATATGTCAGACGCTCAGTCACACGATTACAATCCAATTCTGTATTAGTGGCAAAACAGCGAAGATTATCAGTAAATTACAAAATACTCTCTTTCGACTTTTTCTGAAAAGCAAAATACTCATTGATTTGAAAATCAGGGGGTAAATACTCATTGTGATAAAAAATTATATGGAGCTCTGTTTGCTAAGTACAAATATATTTTTTTTTCTTACCCACTTTATATCAACTGTACAATAAATTGTTCATCTTACATTCATTGTTCCCGTTGTGCTCCATTCACCTTTTGCGTTTCCTCACCATTCACCTAGTTGAGTTTAAAGTTCACACAACGTTCACTCTGCATTCATACCTACATGCATTCATCATTTACTCACCATTCAAGTGGGAAAGCATAACGTTTCAGAGACTGTACGACACAATCCGATTATCTTAACTATAGTTTGTCAAACTTTAATAACACATTTTCCCAAACTACACCAAACAACATTGCTAAAACAGGGATATTTTCAATGTTTGATTTCTAGAGCCTAGTGGTGTTCCAATCATCGATTATAATCGAAAATCAGTCGATTGTTGGTAAATTCTAAGCGCTCGATTATGAAAATTTTATTCCAATTAATCAGTTTTTAGATTTTGTTTTCTTAGCGACTGTAGTTTTTGAAGAATATTCCTATCTAGTAATCTAAAGGTTTTGTTTATCATAATGGTGCCGCAGACAAAAGCGAAAGTATCCATACACTGGGAATAAAGCATGTTCGCTTGGTCAGATACTGAGATAGATGTACTTTGATTCAGGCATATAAACAAAGGACCATTGATCAAAGAGAATCTTGATACTAGCAAAGCCATGCGTGAACTATGCAGATAAAAAGGGCCACTGTTACTCTGCATGTATGTATCGTGTTTTCAGTTGGTGACAATAGATCCGTTTTATTTTTGTTTTTAATCAAATGAATTTCTTTTGCTTTGCTGAACGTTAATTATATTTTAATTAAGCCGGATCATCATCAGTTGATGACATGTTAACTTTGATATAACGAGATATAACTGAAGCAATCGATATCCGTTTTTGGCGACTTTTATATATGTAATTAAAAGAATAACAAATACACACAGAAAATATTCACTCTCAGCTACAGAAACAACAAATATAAGCGTAGGAAATATTTATTTACACTTTTTCAGTAGTTGAATTACTTTAATTATTATAGAATTTCTCTGTCCGATTATAATCGATAATTAGTTAGTTACAGTCAACCAATCATCGATTATGAAATTCTCACCGATTCCCATCACTACTAGAGCCAGGGTTTTGAAAAAAAAGAAGCAAAATTTGATTGAATAAGTTTTTTAACAAAAAAAAACTAAGTGATTTATCTATGGATTTAAATTCATTTCCTGTTTTTGATGGTAAAGAAAAATGTTCCAGTAAAGCCATCATAGGGTCTGAGTGGTTGTGGAGACATGAAGATGACAATACTTTTCCTGATCCGAATCATCAGAACTTAAAATCATCAACACTTTTATTTTCTTTGTTATTCTATGAAATTGAAGTAAAACCCTTAGAATTGTTTCCATTGAAAGACTTTAATATCACTGTCATCACAATGTTCAATCTCGAACCCAATTTCTTTTGTTTTCTACCTGGTCATTTGTCCGGATGGTCTAGAAACATGGATTCCTCACTTTAAGATGGATCTTTAATTTTGAAATATTAAACAATAAGCTTCTTGTTTTCACTATCCCCTAAGTTTGGGACAAGAGTATTTTTAGTTATAATGCGACATTTTTTGGTCACACCAACAGCTTTATAGAATACCAGTCCCAATTAAAATGCAATAAAGCTACGAATATCTGTAGATACCCAAAATATCCTGAGTGATTACTTCTAAACGAAATACAAACAACTGTTGATTTGCACTCTTTTTTCATCATCTTTCAGAAATTTGAAAGTGTCATTCTGTTTTTCAGCATTGGGAATAGGACCAAATTTCAGTTCTCTATAAACCCTATATAATCCTGCAAAAATTGCTGCTTGTGATAAAGATTCTTATGACCAACTGCTCTGATTGCATGCCCTAGATCTTGGAACAGTTTCTTTTGTGCAGACTCCCCTCGACATGCTGTCTGGGCTGATCTACATGTAATTTAACATAGAGGCTTAAGACACATTTTTAGAAACAGTTCAAGCACATTCTATTTGCACTGATGTGATTTTATGTGCCTTACAATGTTGAATCTGTTCATGAAATTTCAACATCTGCCCCAAAATGAACATTAACGTTGAATCAAACAGGAAGGATGATAGATACAGAAAACCACATACGGATTTTCTTTTCAGTATAATTTGGGATTCTTTGTTTGAATCACAATATGGAAAAGTAATTCCTAACTACTGTGTAAAATACGTATAATCAATGGTAATGTTACCCCCCCCCCCTTTCTTTTTCAAATGTAAACTAATAGTACACTACTTCATGATAGAGTACGATTCCATATAAAACTAGAGTTTAGAAATTACATTACCAACTGCATATATAAAGATCATGGCCTGGATTTTGTTTTCTTACAGCAACAATAGTGTCTTTTTCCCTGAGATAGACATGCTACATACTTCGAGGCTAAACCGCTCACCGGAAGATAACAAGATTCGTGTAAATTCGGTAAATATCGGCGGGAAAAGGAAAAACAAATAAACTGGTTCTTTTCTAAACTGGTACAATCCGTCCACACACGATATCCAAGTACTGAAAGTACTGACGGTATTTCGTATGTGCATGGAGGACTTTCTTTTTCATTTTCCAGTATCTTTTCCTCTTAGGTTTTGTATTGAAATTTTTGAGTAATTTGTAGAAATAAAATGTTTACAAAGTAATGATTTGCTGTTGGTACGGCAGACACTATATCCTGGCGTCACCGGTTTTCGATAGTGCAGTAGAATATTGTTCGTTAATTATCATACAATTTCTTCTGAGAGAGAATGTTAATCATTAATTTATGTGGGGTTTTCCCGTTGTTTAATGACGGAATGCGCATACAACACTCAACACCTGGATTCGGACCACAATTAAAAGGTGAAAGTCACCAGTCTGAAGATATTTGCAATGTATTCAGTGTGACATATACATGTCTATTTATTTTTTTAAGGGTTTCTTTGCTGTTAAGGTTATACCATACACAAAATTGGGAGAAAGTGTAGATTACATCAATCCTTCTTGTTTTTGCCATTCTAAAGTTCACATTAGTTACATGGTAAAAATTAGAGTACAATTGTATTTATTCCGAGAGATTTCAATTTTTTCATGTCTTTGCTTTGAATTTCCATACAGATATAAAAGGACAAATTTGGGAAGAATGATGAAATAAGACTGGTTTGATAGGGAAATTTTGTGATAAATATTATCATTTTTAGCAAAAATTAAACCTGCACAAAGTATGTGCCCCAATAAGTTGTATTAATAGGTATACGCATTCTCGTGTACGGTAGTATTTTTAAAGCTATACTTTTCTGCTGTGTATTTTAATAAATTTGCTAATCCCCAACTTCCTTGATTTCCTTCTTTATCATTCGACAAAAAAGCATAAATATCTTTGTACCGTATTTGTGCCATCTATCAATTTTTTCATGTCTTGCAAGCACCGGTGTGTGCACTGTTTGCTAGTGACAACGGACTGGTAACGGTATTTGCTACGGACATGAAGGACTATACACCAGTTTCATAACAAGTGCAGTCTTTTCTAAGAGATCAGCTGAGCATAGTGAAAATTCAAGTAAATTAAAAGTCGAATATCTTGGATATGGGGTAACCCATATCTATTCTTGTTTATATCATAGACAGTTGCTTTTTCAACAAAGTGGAAAAGGGAAATATTCGGATTTAGTAATCAGTCATCCAGAAAACTAATTTGTTATACATCACTCTGATTCCACACACAAGTACTCTGACCCTAAAATAAAAAAAAAATATGCTCGAGTTCCTCATTGACAATATTTTCGAAGTTTACGGTGATCAAGTCTACCAACAGCCTGTTGAAATTCCCATGGGCACAAATTGTGCTCCTGTTGTTAGTTGATCTGTTTTTACCTTCTCGTGAAGCAAGGTTTATTTAAAAGCTTCTACATGAGAAGAAAACATCTTGTTGTGGCCTTCAGCTCGACATTCAGATATATCGACGACGTTTTAACTATTAACAATAATCAATTTCATTCTTTTGTCGATTCGATATCTTCCTGTAAAATCGAAATAAAAGACACCACAGGGTCGTCCACTTCTGCTTCATACTTAGATATTTTATTGAAAATAAATATTAACAGCAAACTAATACATGTAACTAAACTTTATGACAAACGGGATGATTTCAGCTTCTCCATTGTCAACTTCCCATAATTATGTAGCAATATTCCATTATTACTTGCATATGGTGTTTGTGTATCTCGACTGATTCGATGCGCAAGGGCTTGTTCTGCGTGTGGTCAGTTTTTAAATCGAGGCAGGATACTGACAAACAAGTAGATGATGCAGGGGTTTTAAAAGTCTCGTTAATAATTATTATTAAATAAGTCAGCATTTCGCTTTTATTGTGCTACTGATGCACATTGTATATTTTACAATTCAACTATTGTGCATGATTTGGGAAATGCCTGATGTGCCATAAGGCACGAGGCGGATAGGTAAGTAACATCATAGTTTTGTTTATTTCCTTTGTTGATTTTGAAAAAGTTTTCAACTCGGTGCACAGAGAAAGTTTGTGGAAGATATTGGAAGTATATGACATACTAGGAAAACAAAAACAAATACGTCATGTCTGGTTTCCTATTTCTCTTAATAATAAAATGGGTCATAAAACCAACAAAAACAAGTGCAGGCATAAGTTGTAATTTTACAACAAAATTAGAGGATTTACATTTTGCCGGTGACCTTGCTTTAATATCATCAAAACAAACAGATCTACAGTTTAAAACAGTTTTCTGGAAACAACAGTCACACAAACAGGACTGAAAGTAAATGCAAAGAAAACAAAAGTGAAACTAGAAGTAGAAAGTTTCAGCTACTTAGGAGGCGTAATAACAATAAAGGGAAGACGAGAACAAACCAAACAGATTAAAGAAGGCCAAGGGACAGTTCCAAAGATCTGATAATGATATTCGTCCATATTCCCCACAGAGACAAAAATAAGACTGTTCAACACACTACATTGTAGTTATATTTGTGTTCACTGATTTTGACTGCGGATAACTCCGTTTACCTAATCAGGATATGGGGCTCACGGCGGGTGTGACCGGTCAACAGGGGATGCTTACTCCTCCTAGGCACCTGATCCCACCTCTGGTGTGTCCAGGGGTCCGTGTTTGCCCAACTATCTATTTTGTATTGCTTGTAGGAGTTATGAGATTGATCACTGTTCGTTATCTTCACCTTGCATATATGAAAGTGAACCATGGAGAATTACAAAGTGCGATCAAAAAAGATTAGACACACTCAACTTTATGGCAAACGGGATGATTTCAGCTTCCCCATCGTTAACTTCCCATATTTATGTAACAATATTCCATTATCACCTGTATGTGGTGTTTATATCTCTCAACTTATTCGATACGCAAGATCTTGTTCTGCGTATGATCAGTTTTTAAGCGAGGCAGGCTACTGACAAACAAGTTGATGGCGCAGGGGTTTCAACATTCTCGTTTAAAGTCAGCATTTCGCAAATTCTATGGTCGTTATTTAGTTTGCAAATTCATACAACCTATCATTGGGTCAAATGCTGTCTGACGTGTTTCATACCGATTGTTAGGCCGTTCTTGGCACACTGATTTTGACTACAGATAACTCCGTCTACCTGATCAAGATATAGGGCTCACGTCGGGTGTGAGCGGTCGACAGGCGATGCTTACACCTCCTAGACACACGATCCCACCTCTGATGTATCCAGAGGTCCGTGTTTGCCCAACTCTCTATTTTGTATTGCTTATAGGAGTTATAAGATTGATCACTTTTCGTTATCTTCGCCTTTCATTAGACACATACCAGAACATGTGCTAAGGAAAATGCATAAGATAAGATGGCCAGAGAAATAGTAACACTGATTAAACGAAGAGTTGCACATGATAAACATCAGTAAAAACCATATGCAGAAGAGGGAAATGGATTAGTCACACGCGTAGAATGGATAACGCCAAGCTCTAACACGGAAGCCAGAAGAGAGGACAATATATAGTGGGAAGACCAAAAACAACTTGTCGAAGAACCACCGGAAAAGAAAGAGGCCGCCCGGGATGATAAAGCTGGAGTGCTGCTAGGGTGATTGCCAAGGACAGGGATAATTGGAAAAGTGGCATTAGGGCCTTAAGTGCAAGTGGGTATGAAGAGGACAGGTGATCGAGGTGAGGTGATAGACCTCAGTAAGGAACAAAACTTGGAGGTCCTAGTCGAATTTAATTATTTACTGTACTGGACCAAATTTCTAACTCCCCAATTTAATAATTTCTGAATTTTACAAACCCCTGCATTTAGATAATTTGTATTTCAAAATACCGTCTGCTAACACTGACCTTTTAAGCATAAAGATTTCAAGAACGCGTTCGTAACCACTGGACCGTAGCGGGTTTTGTTGAAATTAAAATATCGTGCTCGATTAGTTTTACTGGCTTCTTTTTCCAAAATCTTTGTTTTCTTGTTGTCAATACACTCATTTGTTTGTAAAAAACACAAAATTACTGAAGTCAAATGCGGTACATGTCAACAGAGGATTGCACACGAGCAGTTGCCATGGTCCATGCTGGGTGCAGTTTACGAGAGGTTCGCTTTTCCCCCATTACACTCGATATTTTGCGAAAAACTTTCAGATGCGGTGTGGGAAATAATTTAGAAAGTCAATTAATTTGATCATTTTCAGAGTTTTCTAGAAATTTCAATAGAGACTACAAGATCATCGTAAACCTTATCCGAAAATTCAATGGAACCGGAAGTGTAGCGAATCTACTCCGACAGCCCAAACGGCGTGTAACAACCCATTAACAGGACCGCTACATAAGAGTGACCCATTTACGTGGCAGATATTTGACAGCTCGAGCAACCGGAAGGCGCACATGGAAGACCCATCAGTGATCAAACTGTAACAAACAGACTTAAGAAGGATGATTGCGGGCAAGAAGGCCTTATGTAATGTTGGCATTGTCTGCAAGGCATAGCCAACTTTAATTAGCGCGGGCAAGACGTCATCTGAGGTATACGCGCGCGGACTGGGGACACGTTCATTTCACAGATTATTCAAGATTCAATCTAAGGGGATCAGATAAACGGTCCTGTGTCTACCGCAGGATTGGGGAACGATATATTGACGCACGTGTGAGGGAACGAGGTGGTTCTGTCATGGTGTGGGCGGGAATATCGTTTCACACAAAGACACCAATGACCCCGATACACCAGAACCTGAATGCAGCAAAGTACCAAAACCTTGTCCTTCAGCCAGTGGCAAATCGCGGAATGGTCGTTATGCAGGATAATGCGACTCTACACACAGCAAGAACCACCCAACACATGCTCTGGTGTGTCCAGGGGTCCGTGGTAGCCCAACTATCTATTTTGTATTGCTTATAGGAGTTATGAGATTGATCACTGTTCGTTATCTTCAACTTTCATGCTGCAGGGTCACAATATCCGTGTACTTGACTGGCCCTCTTGCAGTCTAGACCTCAATCCTATTGAACATATATGGGACGAAGTAGACAGGCAAGTAAGACAGCTTCCCCAGCCACAGAATCTGACAGAGATTGAGAGAGACCCCATTAGCTCTTGGAATAACATTCCACAAAGGTTTATACACAATTACGTGACCTCAATACAAGTGTGCATATGTCATGCAGTTATTCGAGCGAATGGGGGGCACACGGTATTGATTGTTGAGAATTTCCAAATTTAGGGTACTATTAAGTTTTCGTGCTTTTAATTGAATGTTTCAATAAATGAAGATTGAAGAAAACTTTACTTCTTTTGAAGATGTTATTCTTTATATCAATCAAAACCTATGTCAAAATGATAGAAAATAAAACCAGTGGATGAAAAAACTTAGGTGGGGAGTTAGAAATTTTGTCTAGTATATATATCGTTCATTGAAACTCATGCGCGCAACATTTCAAACCAGTCTGATTAAAATCAGACCCCATACTCATTATCATATCCCAACAATCTGACTAAAGTACAGACCTATATTATTATATATATAATAATATAGGTCTGTACTTTAGTCAGATTGATATCCCAACGATATGATATTGATTATGGGGTCTGATTTTAATCAGACTGATTTCAAACATGCATTAAAAACGTCTTTCCTCTACGCGATAATTATATCTACAGGTGCGTGGTCATGATTTCTCACACTTGACCAAGTGTTCACCTAGAAAGCACAAAACTTTTTATCCCTTTTCAAATACTGGTCCCTATTTAATGTGCTAACATAATCGATGATCAGTTATATCTGGCATACAATGTTTTTAATACGCTCTTTTGTCTTGAATAGCATGACCCGCGCACATCGAAAGAGGGATTTTCATCGTTAAATCAATTAAGTTTTTTTAAAATCCGTATGAACTATTACAGTATTTCATTTGTTTAATTCCATCAAGAATTTCTTTATCAAAGTTATGATTCTGCACTTAAAAGAAATAGGATATGAAATTCCATGGCCTTCTCGAGATTTTTAGGGGTTTTAGACACCTCAAGCGTCCGCCATATTGAAAGGTTTTGGAGATTGCTATGGGTAGATCAAGAAGTAGAAGTAGATCGTCCAGTAGACAAAGGCATCGTTCTAAACATAAGAAACGACGCACACGGTCTAGATCCAGATCCAGAGATACAAGATCCTCGGTGTCAAATCGACATAGTTCCAACAGAAACCGTTCAAGGTCAAAAGACAGAAAGAGAAGCAGAAGAGAGAGGTAGGGGTGGCTGGCGTTTTATATCACATTCCTGTAATGTTTTAATGCTATTGGAGCAATTAATGGGCAGCGACCTACCGCAGTACCTGACGACACGAACCTACGAACATTTTCGATATTCTCGAGTATTGTGTATATTTTGCATATGGGCCTAATTAATATTGTACAGTATGTGCGCGGGCGGTACATACAATCACCGAAATTACCACTAATCACCGAGATTACCAAAGAAATGACCGAAATCACCAATAAAGGGACCGAAATTACCTCAGTATATGTTCATCTATATACCATCTAGTCACACATAAAATTTCATGAAGATTGGTAACGATTTAATTAAAGGAGTTATGGTCATTAAACCGATTAATGTGAAGCCTAAATTTATACGAGTTATTTCCTATGTTTTATATATTGTATTCATGGTATTGATTTATATAATATAGCCTAGTGTGATAAATAGATATGATAAAATATTTGTCCTGAATTTTATATTGTCATTTGGAATTTACTGGCTATTTATAGTTCGCTTACCGAGTACCTGTCGGTAAAGGGAAGTAACTCAGATTCACACGTCACAATAATCGGTTTTATGGAAACAATTTCTTCAAATCATTACCAATCTTCATGAAATTTAATGTGTGACTAAATGGTATATAGATGAATATATACTGGGGTAATTTCGGCCCCTTTATTGGTAATTTTGGTCATTTCTTTGATAATTTCGGTGATTAGTGGTAATTCCGGTGATTCTATGCACCCTGCACGGGTCATGCTATTCAAGACAAAAGAGCGAGAGAAGGAGACTCAATGAAGAGTGTGACATTTAAATAACTATGGGCATGACAGAGTCCGGACTTTTTGCTACCCTTTACAACAGAGATACAGTAGTATGGTAGTAACAGGTTGGGAACACTTCCCTATAGCGAGATCTCACTATAACGTGAATGTCGTGATTATCCCTCAGTAGCGAGAAAGTTTAAACATGACCATAAACAGGTATTTTGGTGTTCTAATGAAAATAATGGCAAATTCCGTGCAATGCTGAAAGGTAAAAAAAAAAATTAAAACCAACTAAAAATTTGAGATCATACAAAAGTGAAGTATTGAATATTTACATATGTAAATATGTAATCACTTCATTTGAAACAAAGTTTTGCACATTTATATTGTTAAAGTTGTCTACCTGTAGCAGGTGTAAATGAGTACAGAACATTGCATACAATACAATACGTGTATGTATGTGTGTGTATATATATATATATACACACACACACAAATTGCTATAGAATTTGATAGAGAGGATCTGAGGAAGAAACAAATTACAAATATATTTTATTTTTTATTGTATTTTTACAGAAAAAGAACACCGTCATCCAGTAGTTCCAGTAGTGATGATGACTTAATCATTCGAGCAAAGCGAAGAGAGGAGGAAGAGAAGAAAGCCGAGTTAGAACGACAGAGATTGATGTAAATTTTCAGAATACTATATTACATGATTTATGTTGGAAAACTGCATCAAAGTCTTACTGTTAATGTCTAATAATTCCAATGTTATTTGTTACAATTGTTTTGATTGGACAAAAATAAAGCTGAACAAGAGTTTATACATCAATAAATCCGAAAACGCGATGTATTCATACACACCTGAAAACAAATAACATAGTGCGGGGAAACTATTCAAATTTTTGCAATTGTTAATAAAGTGAATGAATTGAAATTATAAGAATCAAACATTCTTTTTGAAGAATTTATCGATGTGTAAACTCCGGACATTTCGCACTTTTATTCAGTTTGTGAGTAAAATGTCTGGAGTTTACACATCGATAAATTCTTCAAAAAGAATGTTTAATCCTATATTAAAGGGACTGATTCACGATTTTCCACAAAATTTTCTTTTTCACTTTTAATGATCAAAATCTATTGTCTAATGTGTTTAAAATATTTCACATCAAAATTATGGTTATGCATCATCACAGAAGCTCATTTTAGAGAGTTTATTTGTTTTGTAAACAAAGATTGCGGTGTGTTATTGTTTACGAAATTTTCAAAAGAATTGGATATCGTTCGAAGTTTTATCATATCTTTCACATTTCAAGCTTTTTGGGGGTAAAATATGTCATCTAAAAGTTAAAATTTGTGATTATGCAAAATTAAGATGCTTTATATTATAAAATCAATATTTCACATGTTTGTATACATAAAAAGACTCGAGTCTTTGTTTACATAACACAGATTTAAGATTAAAATATTGCTTTTATTCTTGCATTCAGAAAGTCAAAATTTTGGCTGTCAACATTAAATGAGTTGTATTTTTAATGTTTAACATTGAATATGAAAAATATTTTTATCAAAAATCGTGAACCAGTCCCTTTAAAATAACTAAAGAAAATCGTGTTTTTTACACAATGACCAATAATTCTTTATGAGTGAATCAGGCTGATTTTTTTTTTTTCTTTCTTTTTTCAGTGAATCAGGCTGATTTTTATTATTATTATTATTATTTATTTTTTTTTGGACAGGCTAGGAGAATTAATTTTGAATGGTTTAGTAAAAGGGAAGAGCATTTTTTTTTTTATATAAAAAGCATCTTTATACGTTGTTGCTAAAATATGCCATTTTATTTACAGACGACAGAAAGAACTAGAAGAGAAGTTGATAGAAGAGGAAGTCGCACGACGTGTGGAAGAGTTGGTGGCCAAGAGAGTGGAGGAGGAATTGGAACGGCGAAAAGATGAAATTGAGGCTGAGGTCCGGCGGAGAGTGGAGGAGGCCAAAAAAATCATGGAAAAACAAATGTTGGAGGAGTTAGAACGACAAAGAGAGGCTGAGTTACAAGCTCAGAAAAAGAAGGAGGTAATGAAAAGTTTCTCTCTGAGTGTACGGGTGGTAGAGGTCTGTTCAATAATCAGGAGTTATTAAGATCTAAGCATTGTAACAAGATAATTCACAGAAAAGCCACAATCATTCTACTTTAATATTTGTGTTAGTGTCATGGAAATTTTTTATTTTTTTTTCAATATTCCCGTAGTATCTCAGATTCTCAAAGAAAATTGTAGATTTGTTCATAATGTGATCACATGAAATCCATTTAAGTGTTTCAAGTGTAAACTTTTAGATATAGTAATTATTTTCTTACCTGCAATTGGAGTAAAGAAACCCAACAAATACTTTAAAGTTATCGTATGTGGAGTGCTATATTAAAACCAGTATCTATATATACTCTATGAATGCTGTAGCATACTGCCTACATATATGTTGACACTGCATGCCAAATTTATTCGAGGATTTTAACCTGCAATTGAATCTCTTAAATCATAATCAGCTCTTTTAATAAGTACTATTAAATATAGCATACAAGGTCAAATGATTTATCCCAACCTTTAGATTATATTATGTGATGTTCTTTTACAATTCTTTGTGTTTTTTGTCCTGTAACATGTTTTCACATAGACATGATAGATTTATAACAAGAACATGAACAAATCTACATGACTCTGTTAACGTTTTCAAATTTTACTATTTTCGATCATATACTATTATGTTCTTTATTTATTCATTAACTGAAAAACGACTCTTGACTAAGTGACTATTACATTGAAAGAAAGAAAAATTTGGAAACGTTAACATAGTTGATTTAGAGTTAAAATGAAAGTAGGAAAATAAGAGCAGACCTCTACATTCCCTCAGTGTGAGGTTACAGGAAAAGCAATCATAGTCTCCCAGGGCCAGGGGGCTTATCAGTAATCAAACAGTTTTGTATTTATGGAAAAGAAAAAGCTTTTGGTGGCCTATGAATGCTTGTGACCAAACCTGAAAAATCTGATGATGAAGTTCTCGGTGCATGTGTTATCTGATGTTTTGTTTCCAGCCATTGTATGTTTTAGCCAATATTTAGAGCCACATGATCATGTAAGTGTTAAGATTTCTCAACTGCTTTTACCCCAATCTCTTCTAGGTTTGCTGTTTACTTATAAAGATCCATACAGCATTCGCATATTATTGCAAGTATTGAATTGTTGTCTTGACATATAGACAATCTTCATTGCTATGACACATCTACCAAGACAAACTTAAGTGGCCTATACCCGTTGACTATGTAAGATATCGTGTAAACTCAAGGAACACACTGTAGTCTAACATTGGGAACTGTGTAGGATTGCGATCTGGGCTCCAAAATTCACTTAATTAGAATAAAAGCAAATTTAAAACCCTGGATTGAAGAGTTAATATTTAATGGCAATCCACCAGTTGAATGTGTAGATATTTTCTGAAGAGGAGGGAATTCACTGCAGATGTTGGTATGTAAAGTTCGAGGTAAATTATATAATATTCTGCCTAATGATCATATTACAGCTGTGAAATTTGCATTGATACAATGTTGATTGTATGTCCTGCAATATATATACATGTATGCTGTCACAGTCGGATTGTTTTCTTGCAAGAGATCAATCCTGTGGCGTTCAACAATAACTTTTTCATAAATTTACTGTACTTGCAGTTTATCTGCAAAAGTGTTGTAGAATTTTACCTAGAATTAATTTTATGATTTATCATAAGAGTGAAATGAAACTTTGATAATGCTGTTGATTGATTTATAAAAGATTTTTTTAGAAGTTGATTTCCACAAATCAAATTACTGATATTTAATTTTTATTCAAAATTTTTCTTTCCTTATATGTATCCCACACTCTCTCATCATTTCATGAATATTTTTAGGAGGAAGAAAGACTCAAACGACAGGAGTTGGAAGACATAATGGCAGAAAATAATAAAAAAATTGAAGAGGCACAAAAGAAATTGGTATGTTATTTTGTGACATGAAATATGGCATTAGGTACCCAAAATTAAACTAATTACAGTTATTTCTTAAAGGATATACATGTACAAGTATTCATTGTTTAGATTTCACTAATGTGTTCCATTATTTGGACGTCTACTTTCTATCTCAAAGGAAGTGTAGAAAGGAGATGGCCCCTACGGCGTTTCATATGAATTACTGTACTAGTGGTTTGGGCATTTATTAGCCTAGAATTTTTTTTAAAAATTGATAGTATATGAATTTGGAAATGGTACCGTTAATACGCCAGTTTATACATGCTTTTCTGTGTAGGAGGTTTATTTAGTGTAACTTTGAATGTCTAAGTGGGACAGAGTGGACCTACAGTCAGTGAGGAAGATGATAATATGTATTAAAACTGGCTTCTCTTTAAATACATGTATATAAATGTTGGAAATACAAAACACTATCGAAAGAAATGTTTTACTAAAGTGGAAACATTAAAAAAAAATGTCATATTTGCAAGTAATATCCTAGATATGATACATACATGTATGACAAACGAAGTAACATGATATAGTGCATGTAAGAATTTAATGTATTTAATTATCCCTGAATGCATATCACTTACTTAGTTTGTGTTTCAGTTGAATTTGGGTGATATAACTGTGTATGAGAAACTTACTGGGCACATTCACTTACACAGTGATCAATATTTGTCCCATTCCTGCATGTAAACAAAATCTGTCGTGCCTTATTATGTACGAGAGTTCTTCAAGGGAAATAACTCACATGGATCTCGAAACCGGTGTTTTGGTACCAGTTATATTTTTAAAAAAAAAACTCTTGTGATTTGCCCAACAGAACTGACTCCAAATCAACTAATGATTTTTTTTTTTAAATTGCTGGTTATTTTTATAGCATGAAGCTTTACATTAATTACCAAGTAGTGGTCAGGCAGAACATAATATTTAGAGATTTTTTTTCCTACTACCCCCACCCACCCCTTGGATTAGACTGCAAAAACCAAGGTCCAGTGTCACAGCAGGTGTGGCACGATAAAGATCCCTCCCTGCTCAAAGGCCGTAAGCACCGAGCATAAGCCTAATTTTTGCAGCCCTTCACAGGCAATGGTGACATCTCCATTTGAGTGAAAAATTCTCTCGAGTGAGACTGAATCAATCAATATACAGAATGTAACAAGTGTTAGTTGATACATTAACAAGAATGACAATTTTCAACACTATAAACAATAAGAGAAACCTTGCAGTAACGATTGTGGTTTGGAGTCTGTTCTACTCTGTACAATTCAAACATGTAAGAAATTGGATTCGTTGAAAAATAAAATCATTGAAGACGGACTGACCATGTGCGATTTTTTTTTTTTTTATTTTTTTTTTTTATGCAACTCGAAACACAGCTATTTTGTTTCTTTAGTGTTGTCATAAATTCCTTTCAACCCTTATTTCAGGCTGAAGAGCAATTAAAACTTGTTGAAGAACAGAGACGCATGCTTGAAGAAAAACAACGAATGGAGGAAGAGGACAGGAGAAGGAAAAAACGAGAACAAGAAGTGATTCTGAACAAAAAGAACGCAAGACCGAAATTGTCTTTCAGTCTAGGAGGAAAGTAGTAATGCCTCATTCTCCTGATGTAAAGCAATTTATGACAGATCATAGATCTCATGGAAGAAAAAGTTGTGGTCCTTTTCCTATGTTATGATTAAATATTCCTTAAACTGGATTTATACATCTAACTGGAGCCAGAAAGAAAAAAGACGATGGCATTGTTTTATACACATTTATGTGCTGGAATTTATATGATGCAAATTTTCATGTGTTTGTTTCATTTATTTACTGGTCACACTTTGCATCATGTAAAGTCCCACATGTATCATTCTACGTCAACCTTGACAAACTCATTGAAACCATGATTCAATATATGGTCATGTGAAAATAAAGTCATTCTTAAACATTTGTCTTGTTTTCATATTTGAAGAAAGAATGAATTGAATGTTGGATGTCTGTCAACAATTAACAGAGTACAAGTTTGTAAAAGTAGTATAAATTTCAAGTACACATGGATGAGGTTAAGCAAGCAATACCAAGGATAGAACAGAATGTGGAAGTATTACAATTTCCATGTAGTACTTAGCGTATTATGAGGGCGAGTCAATAAGTAACCAGCCTATCCCATTTCAATTGTATGCATATCGAGTCATTCTTTAATAAGATATTGAATGTCAAACATGGCTAGTGATACAAAGGCATGCTTTTCATCTAAAGTTGAGTACTGTGCTATAATTTGGTACTTGTATCTAAAAGGTAAAACGGGGAAAGGAAATAAACGGCAAGTTAGCCGATGTTTATTGGTCTTCTGTACCATCTTGTGCTCGGGTTAAATTCTGGGTAGGGGAATTCAAACGTGGTAGAACATCTTTAGAAGATGAAGCCAAGTCTGGATGCCACCAACGAAGAAATGTGCAAGAGAGTTCGGGATCTGGTATACTCTGATAGGCAAATTCAGGTGGAAGAAATAGCACAGGCATTAGGCATTTCACATGGTAGCGTTTCAACAAAGTTGCATGATCGTTTAGGTATGCGCAAGCTAACAGCCCGTTGGGTCCCCAAATCCCCTAGCGATGAGCAAATGGCAACCAGAGCATCAGTATGCAGCACCTTATTGAAGCGTTTTCGGTCAAAAGATGATTTTCTATTGCGTCTGGTGACTGTAGATGAGACGGATTCATTATTATGAGCTGAGAGTCGTCAATGGGTAGGGCCTGGGTCCTCGAGGCTAAAGAAGCTCAAGACACAAAAATCTGCCGGCAAGGTGATGACCACAGTATTTTGGGACGCAAAAGGCGTTATTATGATGGACTTTTTACCCAAGATAACTGGAGTGTACTATGCAAGCTTGCTAGACCAGCCGAGAACCACCATCTGTGAAAAACGCCGAGGTAAACTCTAAAGGTGTTTTGCTCTAACAGGACAACGCAAGAGTCCCCACTTGCAAAGTTGCAATGGATGCTGTAGAGCGAAAACGGGTATGAAGTAATACCACATCCTGCCTATTCGCCTGACCTAGCGACTTCTTCCAATTCCCATGTGTGTGAAAATAGAACATTACACTCTCTAAAAAATAATGCATAGCTCAGTCTTATCGGTGACATTTAATTAAGCCCGCCCCAATATTCTCGGTGGTGGTGTACCGAGAGTTGCCAGTTTTAAGGAGTACTATGCATCGTCATAATGGCTGACTTCCTTTTAAAACATGGAGGAAAATATGGATATCAACAATATTTGTCTATTCATTTTAAATATCATTGCCAAGCTAAACAGCTCAGTAAGGTAGAACATTAATTGCTGAATTGTAGATTGCGGGTTCGAGACCAGCAGGGGTTTAATCTTTTTTCCAGATCGATTTCTACTAAAACTGCACTTTTTGACTAAATAAAGTAAATTTGAGAGTTTTCAATTTCAAAATATCCTTCCACATTTCTTCCAATTTTCATCCAAATCAAATTTCGGTGGTGTAGCATTCTTCCTTAAGTTATCGCATACCATTGAAAGTGCAGACGGACGGACAGATCGATTACTATTGCGCCCTAAACCGAATAGAATCTGATCTCTCGTAACAAAGCAGCTAGGGGGGGGGGGGTATTCCCAAGCAAAGAGATGCACATACAAAGAGCACCATTCCGGGTAGTGATGACGGATAGGGATATGTTATGTCCCTCACTCGGGGTTAAACATCTGATAGGAAATACCGATATAAAAGAGCGTTACTTTTTCCGGTATTGAGCTGTTACACCGGAAGAGGCGTGTTACCGATTTCCTGGTAGGAATTGCTGATATTATGGACTCATTTTGTAAATCGGTAAATGTTTGAATCAGTGATTAACCGGTTTTGACCGGTTTCTTATAACATGAAGAGCTCTGTCTAAGTCCCCGATTTCTCCATCTTCGCTAGCCAAGGGTGACGCTCCACGGTGTTTCTCTTTTCACCCTTTACTATGTGTATGTACGAGGGCTGTTCGATATGTATTTGTGTATTGTACCACCGTGCGATAACACTTTGCGCGATTTCGTGGATGATGATACTCTTGAATAGCTCTATCAAATACCTTTCCAACGGTATTTTTAAACTTTTAGTCATTTCAATAGAGCCAGTCGTTGACCACTGTTGTAAAAATGGTTGGGAAACGGGTTGAGAATATTGAAGAAATTTGAGCTTATATAAAAGTTCGCACAAAACTCGGTCATTCGGTAGTGCAGATTTTTACTGAATTGGGGGAAGTTTATGGATCTGACAAGGTATCTTATGAGACAGTTCGTAGGTGGAGAAAGAAATTTCTGACTGGCACAGAGTCCGTCAAAGATGCAGCAAATTCTGGCCGACCTTTGACTGTAACAGGCAAGGCAAATGTCTCAAAAGTCAGGGAAATCATTGAAAGTGATAGCAGATACAGAATTCGTGATATTGCCAAAGTTGTTGGCATATCGCTATCGCGGGTGCATTTCATTTTGAAAGTACGAAAGATTTTTGCCAGATGGATACCACATATATTGACAGATGACCAAAAACGGGTACGATTACAACCGCTAAGCAATTTCTCAAAATGTTTCCCAAATTCAATCAAAGACAATTTGCAAACTTTGTTACTGGTGACGAAACATGGGTTCACTATTTTGAACCAGTAAGAAAAATTGGAAACAAAATATGGCTAACTAAACACGGTAGAAGACCTGTAGTTGCCAAAAGAACCATAAGCACAAAGAAGGTTCTTTATTGCATGCTAGTATTCTTCTCATGTGATGGTATAGCCGTACAAATTACGGTGTCGAAAGGCAAAAGTGTTACAGGTCAGTATTACCGAGATGTTAAATACTAAAAAATGCTCAAGAAATATTATCATAAACGACGCCCTGTGTCAGGATTTAGGCATGTTTGTCTACTTCATGATAATGCTCCATCACTTACATCTGAGCTTGTGAAGCAATTTTTGAAGTCGGAGAAGGTTACCGTCTTGCCATGCCCACAATACTCTCCTAGCCCCATGGAAACCGTGGAGAATACTTTGAAGGGATGTAATGTTCATTTCACTATTTGAGTCGAATGCTTTTGAGATATCGTACACATTACATATCGAACAGCCCTCGTAAAATTTTGATTTTTTTTCAAACTGCATGTCTTTCAGAGGCGGATAGTGAAAATGTACTTCAAAATGAAGCGGGGCAAAATTTTCAAACACTTGATATACCATTATTTGAATAATAATAATACCTTTGTTTTAAGCTATTTTTAAAATATACTTTGAATGAAAAAGGTGAAGATAACAGTTATCAATTTTATAATTCCTATAAAGAATACAAATTAAGAGTAGGTCAAACACAGACCCCTGGATATACCAGGGTTGGGATCAGGTGCTTAGGGGGAGTAAGCATCCCCTGTCGACCATATTACCACAGTAATTTGCGTACAAGTCTTGTTTGACATGAAGAAAATTTGTCAAACAGAAGTACTAAGTATCGTCTTGCACACGTGGATTTTCAATTTTGTAGAAGGTTGTGCTGCGATGTACATTTAAAAAATAGTTCTGAGTTCGCCTCACTTGCACTCTAGGGGAGTCGGGATGCATCTCTCTCTCTCTCTCTCTCTCTCTCTCTCAGTATAAAGTAAAAGTAGTACCTATATATATACATTTTCAACTGTATTCTCCCACATAACACTATTACGAGCAATACGTATTTATCACTGCATAAATCCACTACGGGGTCAACAGAGATCACGGCTATGCGTATGAACATTTGTTAAAAGTAGGTAATAGGTACTATTTTTACTAAGGCAATACACATCTAGCAATCGCTCTCACTTACTACAGAAGTCTACCAATAGATGAAATGAACATCACAAAATGTATTTATGATTTTAGGCCTATTTGTATTCCAAGCAGTGAATTTTCATCAATAATTGATAAAAGCATTTCTGTAAACAATGTCTTTAGTTACTAATGTATGTCTAAAATTTCGTCTGCTACAACTTCACCCTGGTCATCGGTGATGCTGAATTGGACATTAGGCTTTAGCAAAAAGGTCATTCACAGGATGTATGGCCGATAAGTCGTCAAAGTGCATTAAGACCTACACCCCCACTGCCTCCGTGCCACAGCAGCCATAAGGTGATTGATGTCGGTTTCCAAGTTTATATCGGGACATCGAAGCGAGGCGTCGTTAAAAACCTATTACAGAAATGTATCGAGTCAAAAGAAGCGTTCAGTGAGCTCATGTTTGTCAACAATTACATATCCAAATCCAAACCGTCCCTTACCTTCGTGCTCTTTCACATTCTTCTTTGCGATGTTTAGTTCTTTCCGGAGATTCATCTGAGCTGCGTCCTCTGTCCTGTCTATAAATGATTTTGCCTACATCTGACGACTGCCGCCCTGTTCTTCATGTTCCTCCACCCCAGTCTTCTTAACTCCGTAATATCCACAGAACATCTTTCGAAGTCGATCTCAAAAGTGAAAGCGCATCACAACTGTAAATGTAACCTTGCGCACCCCCTTTTAAATCACAACCCCTCCCCCCTAAAATTAAACATATGGAAGAGTTTTCCATTATATACTCCCGAGTTAATGTATATGTATATGTTGATATACTTGCTTTTTAGCGTCTTAATAATTAAAACAGTTCTTCATTTGATGGAACTTTGTTTTGTGTTTTCGTCATTTTGAAAATACATGACGCTTCGTTGTGCAGGTCAACAATGTGAATGTTACCGATCAAAAATGTAAATATAAGTAATAAGGTATCATTTAAAATATTTATCGGGCTTTATGGAAAATTTGATCACGTACCAACCCGTGTTTATATCCCGGTAAATATTTTTAAATGATACCTATTTCTTAAATATATATATAAGGGCGCCTCTCTCTCTCTCTCTCTCTCTCTCTCTCTCTCTCTCTCTCTCTCTCTCTCTCTCTCTCTCCAAACCACTGTCTCTTGCTACCATCTTGACCTCATTATTCCAGCTTCTCCATCCTGCACTTCTTCTGGTGTTCTTCTCTATAGCATTAGTATGGGAAGTTTGTATTTTATTATCTATACGAATGATGACCGATTTTCCTATGCCTGCTCCACTCTCTTGCTTTCTCACGAGGCGTTGTTCTAGATTACAGTGACCCTCTATCTCTCTCTCTCTATATATGTATGTTTATCATGTTACTGTGGAAACAACGTAACGTTGCATATAGAACAGGATTAGATAAGGACCATATATGGTCATTACTCTCTTGGTCAAAGTCGTCAAATTTCAGGTTAGTTTCAATACAATACAAACTTTTCAAAACGTATACATAATTTATATGATATATAAAATTTGTTATAGGCTATTCTATGACTGTTTTTGTTAATTGAATTAAGAGACTTTGAACTGGACGCTTTGGAATTTTTTATGCAGTATGTCTGATGTAACAAATTGGATTATGACACATTAGTAATAACGGAAGATGTCTACAATGACTATTGCTCATGAATAACGCCAAGTAGGTAGTTCCCAGTCCCTCCGTCATAATGACACGCCTTGGCTGATGCAATACATCTGGGGCGATTATAAGACTAGGCACATAATATGGTGTTCACTGTAGATGTGAACCCATTTGAAAGGAATATTCGCCACTTTTCGTATTTGATCGCTATAAACCCACCGAGAGTCTCCAAACGTCTCTAATACATAGCACCTGCATTCTAATCTAATCATTCGCCATGTAAATGTTTTATTTCCTTAATTTATCATTTCAGCCATATATGTCCCAAATTCTAACACTTATCTTTAAAATTTTATTCTTTGATTCGCACATTACCAGCAGCGACAATTAATGAAAATTGAAGATTGTTGAAGGTTTAGGAAAATATGCAAGGTTGCACCTGTCAGTTCCCCGGTTTCAAAATATCCTGAAAAGTTAACGCCTTTGTTATGAAGAGTTCGTAATAATCACTGTACATGCATATACCTTATCTTACTACGGTTATTGCAAAGAAATACCTCGACCATTATTCTGCAATAAACCGATTACGTCATCAAAAGTTTATCAGAACAGTGATACATATCACACTTTCACAAGAAAAATAAATATATGGGTTTAAAATGTAATAATTATTGAGAGCAAATCGATTTCATGTCTTCGACCTGATTAGACGTTGTGTATTGCCTTACAACAATTGCTATAAATGTCTATTTCATGGCTGTTCCACGACCATCCCTACTGTTTTTACACTTCGTGTTTTGCCAATAAAACAAGAAAATCGATAACTTATAATTTTATTATATAATAATAAAAATTAATCATTATTAGTTACAACCAAATTTATAATCACTGAAGGACATTTGCCATTGGAATCGAGATCGATGCACGTGTAAACAAAGATGGCGATGCACAGATAAGTTGATCCTCTTTCACGTGGGTGTAGTATATGGTTGAACTGTGCATCAGCATTCAAAGGAGATCAGACAAATACACAGCATTCATTAACATAATCCGTCAACATAAAACCAAATACGTGAAATATCTTTCAAAATCGTAGGAACTATACCATCTCACATTTTTGTCAGCAAAAAACAAGTATTCTGTTTTCCCATGACGGAATAGACCGCCTAGGCCAATCAAAAGTGATACATGCGTCGCAAATTGACATAATTCGTAACCGTATTACTTATTGTTTTCGTAGCTAATGCAGGATAAGCTCCTCGGTCCCGAAAAAAGAGCCTTGGCTAACGCAGCAGCTTAAATAACAGTTCTCAACCTCTGAGGTTATCCCGTGACATCCACGTATTGTTCCTTGCATGAATATCATAATTTAAAATCGGAAGAAGGACTAAGTGTTCTTCCATTTACAGAAAACGAGAAAAATCGAAGCCTTAACATTGAAACTCAAATACTTCAGCGAAAAATTTACCCGCATTCTAATTCCATAATGCACACAGTTA
Source organism: Ostrea edulis (assembly GCF_947568905.1). Taxonomy (NCBI): domain Eukaryota; kingdom Metazoa; phylum Mollusca; class Bivalvia; order Ostreida; family Ostreidae; genus Ostrea; species Ostrea edulis. Next base: position 53,714,494 of record NC_079172.1, read on the forward strand.
CTCTATCGGTTATGGACGAAATGCTATCCACATGTATATACATTGTCTCAAGCCACGCCTATTGTCTCCGTTTACACTACGTTTTAGGTAGGGTAGGTACTACCGGACTCAGTAACCGGGGTTAGCGACGATGGTGTATATACTGCTGGGAGAGTAGTCGCGGCGAATCTAGTTCTCCTGAAAGATATATATCACAGTTTGATCTGTACTCTGTCGATCTAAAGACAGCAAAAGATAAGAACTCCTATTTCTATCATTGTTGTTGATCAACTTGTAGTTTAAGCCAAAAGACCTAGTGACCGATTTCAAAGAACATATTATATTGTACGCACGCGCGCACACGCACACACACATACAACAATAGTACCCTACTTTCTTAAAGTGTCGGATCTAAAAAGATATAAGTCCAGAAAGGAAATTTATATAAGCACTGAAAAGGCCACGACACTGTTGATTATTAAAATTTGTCATTTTTTCGTGGTGTGTGATATTTGTTTATGTAATGTTGCGTTGAAAATTTTGTCGTAGCCTATATATATTATATACTGAGTATATATATAAAACTTTTCTCGGATAGCCTAGTCGAATACTCCGTAACTCGGAGGCTTTAGTCGAGTACTCTATAAACAAACAAAAAAAGAAGAAAACCAACGGACTGTTGGTTTGATTTTTTTTTTTTTTTTTTTTTATAGAGTACTCGAATAGGACTCGACTATGAAAAATTTAGTCGATGATCGATTAGACCGAGCGATAGTCGAGTGCTCGTTGATATCCCTAATATATACATAAAATCATGAAGATTCTGTCATATGAACGAATGATTATGAATATGGTACTTAATATACCTACATAATCATATTAAACTACTGATATTAAAATTTGCTTTGAAAAATCATTTAGCGTAAAGTTTAAATTTTTATTTATACATCTAATTCACAAACGAACGGTACAAGGTATTTTGGTTCGGTTGAAGGGAGATCATTGGGAAATATTGAAAAAATAGGTTGAGACCATTTAAAGATCTCTTAAGAGCTACTTGATAAGAATTGACAAAACATTTGTTTACCGAATGACCAGTAGAGGTAGCTCAGTGGTAGAGCGTTCAGGTCGTGAGTTCGAGCCCCGCTCGTACCATAACCACGTCAAACCTAAGACGTTAAAATAGGTAGTGATTGCTCCTTCACCAAACGCTTGGCATTTAGAAGTGAGAATCATGGGTCTTTCGGATATGACCTCAAAAACGGAGGTCCCGTGTCGCGACAGGCGTTGGCACGATAAAGAACCCACACTGCTACGGCCCTGGGCGCTAAAAAGGTCTAAATTTGTGGTACTTCATTTACAGTTGACGTCTCAATATGAGTGAAAAATTCTCAACTGAACGGGGAAAAAAACAATCAATCAAATCAATCGATCAATCTTTACAGAATGCTTTCCCGATTACGCTGCGACCACAATTAGGCGTTACCAGTTTATATAGAAAAACGTGGGATACTTTTTCTGCTTTTAGTATTCTAAAAACAAAAAGGGTATATGTGTCAAATTAATATGCAAGTGTCTTCGTGTGTAGTGTAGTTTGATGGTTTAAAATCGACCTCAACCCCCCCCCCCCCCTCTTTTTACGTGTAACAGGGGTTCAAAAGATTACAAAATGGAATAAATGAAAATTGTCATAAAATCTTCTTAACAACAATAGAATTGCACTGTGCACGTACTAAAACAATTTATATGTACAACCATTGTCGGGTATATTCAACACTTCTAAATCCATCTTCGCTAACCAAGTGTCCGATTCGCGCACTCTCATCGCGAATCGGAAACTTGGCTAGATGAGAGTACGCGAATCAGACACTTGCACTTGGCTAGCGAAGACGATTCCTATCCTGGTCCTGGACGTCAGAGTGATTACAGAGGAATTCGTAAAAATATGGAGGGGGGGGGGGGTAAAAATTCAAAAGCATAAGCAAGCAATCTTATAAAACAATTGTCCTCGTTGGGTGGTAGGGCCATAACAGTGGGTTTAAAAATTAGCGTTAGATTATATGTATTAAGAAATAATTTAATGTTAAAAATCTTCTGGGGTAGAATTGGTGATAATATGCATACAGTCTCACGTAGTGTACACTCAATTAAAACTTGACTTAATTTCATTGATGGATTTTGCATATACATGTAGGCCTATTGGAAAGTCAGTGGTACTATTAAATTTCAAAATAAAATAAAAAGATGAGTTTTAATGGTCTTTTTTTTTATGTATATCAATTGATATTTAAAGAATGAAAGCCAACTTTCATAGATCTCATGTTCAAACTTTGAGAAAATATTGATCTTATAAAAAGTTTCACTGAAAAGATTGTGATAAACCTTGGGTTTTATTTTCCTACTATTGCCTAATCATCTGCTGTTATATCTGACTTCTACAGTACCTGTTTCATTTCTTATCATATCCGATATATATTGCTCTGAGATTTCACAGTACATTGTGTCATTTTAAACAACACAAATTACAAATCTTCTTCTGAATTGGACGACATAAATCTGTAACATGTTTTTAGTTTTCAAGATGAGCTCTGTGTGTTTTCTGCTGCTGATGATGTTAATGATGTCAACGTGTGCTATACCCGTGCAGCAAAGTGCCTTGAAAGATTCACAACGTAAGATTTATACTGATTAGTTTACATACACAACACAAGATTTTCTCTATATCAATCAGTTTACATACACAACACAAGATTTTCTCTACATCAATCAGTTTACATACACAACATAGATTTTCTCTACATCAATCAGTTTACATACATAACGTAAGATTTTCTCTATATCAATCAGTTTACATACACAACATAGATTTTCTCTACATCAATCAGTTTACATACACAACATAGATTTTCTCTACATCAATCAGTTTACATACACAACACAAGATTTTCTCTGTATCAATCAGTTTACATACACAACACAAGATTTTCTCAAAATCAATCAGTTTACATACAACATAGATTTTCTCTACATCAATCAGTTTACATACACAACATAGATTTTCTCTACATCAATCAGTTTACATACACAACACAATATTTTCTCTATACCAATCAGTTTACATACACAACACAAAATTTTCTCTATATCAATCAGTTTACATACACAACACAAGATTTTCTCTATATCAATCAGTTTACATACAAAACACAAGATTTTCTCTATATCAATCAGTTTACATACACAACATACGATTTTCTCTATATCAATCAGTTTACATACACAACTTAAGATTTTCTCTAAATCAATCAGTTTACATTCACAACATATATTTTCCCTATACCAATCAGTTTACATTCACAACGTAAGATTATCTTTATACCAATCAGTTTACATTCACAACATAAGATTATTTCTATACCAATTAGTTTACATACACAACTTAAGATTATCTTTATACCAATCAGTTTACATTCACAACGTAATATTATCTTTATACCAATCAGTTTACATTCACAACATAAGATTATTTCTATACCAATTAGTTTACATACACAACTTAAGATTATCTTTATACCAATCAGTTTACATTCACAACGTAAGATTATCTTTATACCAATCAGTTTACATTCACAACATAAGATTATTTCTATACCAATTAGTTTACATACACAACTTAAGATTATCTTTATACCAATCAGTTTACATTCACAACGTAATATTATCTTTATACCAATCAGTTTACATTCACAACATAAGATTATTTCTATACCAATTAGTTTACATACACAACTTAAGATTATCTTTATACCAATCAGTTTACATTCACAACGTAAGATTATCTTTATACCAATCAGTTTACATACACAACATAAGATTTTCTCTATACCAATCAGTTTACATTCACAACATAAGATTATTTCTATACCAATTAGTTTACATACACAACAAAAGATTTTCTCTACATCAATCAGTTTACATACACAACATAAGATTATTTCTATACCAATTAGTTTACATACACAACAAAAGATTTTCTCTACATCAATTAGTTCACATACACAACAAAAAATTTTCTCTACATCAATCAGTTTACATACACAACATAGATTTTCTCTACATCAATCAGTTTACATACACAACACAAGATTTTCTCTACATCAATTAGTTTACATACACAACAAAAGATTTTCTCTACATCAATCAGTTTACATACACAACATAGATTTTCTCTACATCCACAACATAGATCATTTCTATATAAATCAGTTTACATCCGAAACGTAAGATTTTCTCTATATCAATCAGTTTACATTCACAACATAAAGTTATTTCTATATCAATCAGTTTACATTCACAACATAAGAATGTTTTCTTTTTTTCTATACTAATCAGTTTACATACAACGCGTAATATTTTCTTTTTATCAATCAGTTTACATTCACAACGTAAGATTTTCTCTATAACAATCAGTTTACATTCACAACGTAAGATTTTCTTTATACCAATCAGTTTACATTCACAACGTAAGATTTTCTTTATACCAATCAGTTTACATACAAAACATAAAATTTTCTCTATACCAATCAGTTTACATACACAACATAAGATTCTCTCTACATCCACAACATAGATCATTTCTATATAAATCAGTTTACATCCGAAACGTAAAATTTTCTCTATATCAATCAGTTTACATACACAACATAAGGTTATTTCTATATCAATCAGTTTACATTCACAACATAAGAATGTTCTCTTTTTCTCTATACTAATCAGTTTACATACAACACGTAAGATTTTTTTTATACCAATCAGTTTACATTCACAACGTAAGATTTTCTTTATATCAATCAGTTTACATTCACAACGTAAAATTTTCACTATATCAATCAGTTTACGTTCACAACGTAAGATTTTCTGTATATCAATCAGTTTACATTCACAACATAAGATTTTCTCTATACCAATCAGTTTACATTCACAACGTAAGATTTTCTTTATACCAATCAGTTTACATTCACAACATAAGAATGTTTTCTTTTTTTCTATACTAATCAGTTTACATACAACGCGTAATATTTTCTTTTTATCAATCAGTTTACATTCACAACGTAAGATTTTCTTTATACCAATCAGTTTACATTCACAACGTAAGGTTTTCTTTATATCAATCAGTTTACATTCACAACATAAGAATGTTTTCTTTTTTTCTATACTAATCAGTTTACATACAACGCGTAATATTTTCTTTTTATCAATCAGTTTACATTCACAACGTAAGATTTTCTTTATACCAATCAGTTTACATTCACAACGTAAGGTTTTCTTTATATCAATCAGTTTACATTCACAACGTAAGATTTTCTTGATATCAATCAGTTTACATTCACAACGTAAGATTTTCTCTATATCAATCAGTTTACATTCACAACGTAAGATTTTCTTTATATTGTGGCGTCGGTGGCCGAGTGGTTAGGCCGTCAGACTCTTAAGAGGGGAAAAAAAGAAAAAGGCCGTCAGACTCTCGACCGAAAGGTCGTGGGTTCGAGTCCTGGCCGCGGCAGGGCTGACGTTGTGTCCTTGGGAAAGGCACTTTACATGAATTTCCTCACTCCACCTAAGTGAAAAAGGGGTACCTGGTTATAGACAGTGAAATTCTATTGTTATACCAATCAGTTTACATTCACAACGTAATATTTTCTCTATATCAATCAGTTTACATTCACAATGTAAGATTTTCTCTATATCAATCAGATTACATTCACAACGTAAGATTTTCTCTATTCTAATCAGTTTATATAAACAACGTAAGATTTTCTCTTTTTCTCTATACTTTACTAATTAGTTTACATTCACACATTGTGTTAATTCTATACTTTACTGATCAGTTTATATTAACACATTGCGTTACTTTATTAATTAGTTTACAGTCACACATTGCGTTACTTTACTAATCAGTTTACATTAACACATTGCGTTACTTTATTAATCAGTTTACATTCACACATTGCGTTACTTTACTAATCAGTTTACATTCACACATTGCGTTACTTTATTAATCAGTTTACATTCACACATTGTGTTACTTTACTAATTAGTTTACATTCACACATTGCGTTACTTTATTAATCAGTTTACATTCACACATTGTGTTACTTTATTAATCAGTTTACATTTACACATTGTGTTACTTTACTAATCAGTTTACATTCACACATTGCGTTAATTCTATACTTTACTAATTAGTTTACATTCACACATTGCGTTACTTTACAGATCAGTTTACATTCACACATTGCGTTACTTTATTAATAAGTTTACATTCACACATTGTGTTACTTTACTAATCAGTTTACATTCACACATTGCGTTAATTCTATACTTTACTAATTAGTTTACAGTCACACATTGCGTTACTTTATTAATCAGTTTACATTCACACATTGCGTTACTTTACTAATCAGTTTACATTCACACATTGCGTTACTTTATTAATCAGTTTACATTCACACATTGCGTTACTTTACTAATTAGTTTACATTCACACATTGCGTTACTTTACTGATCAGTTTACATTCACACATTGCGTTAATTCTATACTTTACTAATCAGTTTACATTCACACATTGCGTTAATTCTATACTTTACTAATCAGTTTACATTCACACATTGTGTTACTTTATTAATAAGTTTACATTCGCACATTGCGTTACATTATTGATAAGTTTACATTCACACATTGCGTTACTTTACTAATCAGTTTACATTCACACATTGTGTTACTTTATTAATAAGTTTACATTCACACATTGTGTTACTTTACTAATTAGTTTACATTCACACATTGCATTACTTTACTGATCAGTTTACATTCACACATTGCGTTACTTTACTGATCAGTTTACATTCACACATTGCGTTACTTTACTAATCAGTTTACATTCACACATTGCGTTACTTTACTAATCAGTTTACATTCACACATAGTGTTACTTTACTAATCAGTTTACATTCACACATTGCGTTACTTTACTAATTAGTTTACATTCACACATTGCGTTAATTTTATACTTTACTAATTAGTTTACAGTAACACATTGCGTTACTTTATTAATCAGTTTACATTCACACATTGCGTTACTTTACTAATCAGTTTACATTCACACATTGCGTTACTTTACTAATCAGTTTACATTCACACATTGCGTTACTTTATTAATCAGTTTACATTCACACATTGCGTTACTTTACTGATCAGTTTACATTCACACATTGCGTTACTTTACTAATCAGTTTACATTCACACATTGCGTTACTTTATTAATCAGTTTACATTCACACATAGTGTTACTTTACTAATCAGTTTACATTCACACATTGCGTTACTTTACTAATTAGTTTACATTCACACATTGCGTTAATTTTATACTTTACTAATTAGTTTACATTCACACATTGCGTTACTTTATTAATCAGTTTACATTCACACATTGCGTTACTTTACTAATCAGTTTACATTCACACATTGCGTTACTTTACTAATCAGTTTACATTCACACATTGTGTTACTTTACTAATCAGTTTACATTCACACATAGTGTTACTTTACTAATCAGTTTACATTCACACATTGCGTTACTTTACTAATCAGTTTACATTCACACATTGCGTTACTTTACTAATCAGTTTACATTCACACATTGCGTTACTTTATTAATCAGTTTACATTCACACATTGCGTTACTTTATTAATCAGTTTACATTCACACATTGCGTTACTTTACTAATTAGTTTACATTCACACATTGCGTTACTTTACTGATCAGTTTACATTCACACATTGCGTTAATTCTATACTTTACTAATCAGTTTACATTCACACATTGCGTTAATTCTATACTTTACTAATCAGTTTACATTCACACATTGTGTTACTTTATTAATAAGTTTACATTCGCACATTGCGTTACATTATTGATAAGTTTACATTCACACATTGCGTTACTTTACTAATCAGTTTACATTCACACATTGTGTTACTTTATTAATAAGTTTACATTCACACATTGTGTTACTTTACTAATTAGTTTACATTCACACATTGCGTTACTTTACTAATCAGTTTACATTCACACATTGCGTTACTTTACTAATTAGTTTACATTCACACATTGCGTTAATTCTATACTTTACTAATTAGTTTACATTCACACATTGCGTTACTTTATTAATCAGTTTACATTCACACATTGCGTTACTTTACTAATCAGTTTACATTCACACATTGCGTTACTTTACTAATCAGTTTACATTCACACATTGCGTTAATTCTGTCTCGGTGTATTCGCTTTGTTTGAACAATTTAAAACATATTCAGTGGATTTCTATGGCATGTCAACGTTGCAATATTTGATCTTTTCCATTTGCATTGTATAATTTTTCATTTGCATTGTATAATTTCCATTTGTATTGTATAATTTTCCATTTGTATTCTATATTTTCCACTTGTATTGTATAATTTTCCATTTGTATTCGATATTTTCCATTTGCATTGTATAATTTTTCATTTGGATTGTATCCAGGGAATGTTTATTTTGATTTGTTACGAAGGATTTCATTAGTTAACGTCACTGATGTACCACATCTGTAGACGTGCTCAGCACACAGGGCCGTAGCAATGACGGTTCTTTATCGTGCCAACGCCTGTGCAGCGATACGGAATATCTGTTTTTAAGGTTATTACGGAAAGACTCGTGATTCTCACTTTTAAATGCCGAGTGTTTGGCAAAGGAGCAATCACTGTCTTTGTTTATGTCTTAGGTTTGATGCGGCAATGACAGTAACGGTTCTCGAACTCACGACCTCTCGCCCACAAACCAAGCGATATATTACTGAGCTACCGCGATCAGGTCCATGTAGGACTAGTTATTTTTGAAAATACATAGCTAGCTCTAGTAATGGCGAATCCCCCACCCCCTGATCTTTTTTTTTTAAATAGAACTCTCCAGAAAAGCATGCACATTTTTATTTAGTCAGAATTCAGTAGATTCGGGGGACTTAATTCGGCCCTTGGGTCCCCACCAATCAGCCAATTGTTAACATTGAGTTTGGCTTGTTACAACTATTCAATGGATTCAATGGAGTTATCGTTTATCGAATTTGGTAATGCGCGAGATGTTGAAGAGGTAAAGTTCAGGAGCCACGTTTCGCAGGAATGTACCGTATTTGCTAAGTGTAATGGCGTACACCCCCCTCCCCAATTAATTGAACGCTTTTATGCGTCTAATGTGATCAGCATATTCAAACTAGTCTCCTATTTAACCACTGGCTGATCTAGATAATTCTGAACGAAAGGATGCAGTAAACTGCTGGATGTCTGGGGACTGCCCCCCCCCCCCCCCAATTTTTAAATTTAAGGTAAATCTTGGTATCTTGTTTAGAAAAATGTATTAAAAGATAAAAGAAGCAATAATTTCTTCCATTCCCGGAGAAATAAATGACAAAATCTTTTGATTTCTTGAATTACTTTATTGAGAGAACTTAATTTTTCCAGAGACCCTTAAAATTTGCGTCATTTTACTAATTTTACTTTATTAAAAATGACATATTTCAAGCCCTATAAAATCTGTAAAATCCAGCCTCAAGGCGCCCCCAGACCCCCTGCCTCATAAAGTGGCGCCCCCGTAACTGCAATTCCTGGATCCGCCCCTGTAACAAGTGCGTTTTGACAAAATAAAACGCACATGCATGCTTTTTTGACATCTATATATAAAATATCATATTTGTGAAGGAAGGGGGGGGGGGGGTCTCCCGGCGCAAGATTCCACATTGCTAGCTACATGTATGTTCAACAAGTCTTTATATGGAACCGATCGCGGTAGTTCAGTGATATATCCTTTGGTTCGTAACCGTGAGGTCGCATGTTCGAGTTCTACTCGTGTCATGGCTGCATCAAACCAGTTAATACTTTCCCATACGCATTGCTATCTAAATGTGAGAATCACAGATCTTTCGGATAATGTGACCTTAAAAGCAGACATCCCGTGTTGCGACAGGCGTTGACACGTTAAAAAAACCCACTGCTAGTCTACGCCACTGTGCGCGTACATGTAGCATAGTAAGTCTATTTGTGGTACGTCACGGCTAAATATAAGTGGGACCTAAACTAATGAAATCCTTCGTAACAAATCAAAATAAACAATCCCTCGGATGCAATACAAATGAAAGATTTTGCAATGCAAATGGAAATTATACAATGCAAAACGAAAAAAATATATAATACAAATGGAAAATATGGAATACAAATGGAAAACTATACAATACAAATGGAAAATATAGAATACAAATGGAAAATTATACAATACAAATGGAAATTATACAATGCAAATGAAAAATTATAAAATGCAAATGGAAAATATAGAATACAAATGGAAAATTATACAATACAAATGGAAAATATAGAATACAAATGGAAAATTATACAATACAAATGGAAAAGATCAAATATTGCAACGTTTGACATGCCATAGATTTCTTTATTGACTGCTTTTGTAAAACTTTTAAAGTAGTCTATATTTTGAAATGAATTTGACAATTTATGCTAGCAGAGTAAATACTTCAATGAAACTTAGATTTGTTATTGTATAGTTTTCAGGATATTGTATAGTTTTCAGGACATTGTATAGTTTTTAGGATATTGTATAGTTTTCAGGACTTTGATTTACTGTTCTATAGAATTTATCTGCCTTTTCTATTGTGATTAATTAAGAACTTTGATATTTTGATTTGCGATTGGAATTATCTTTACAGGTATATTTCAAACACGATATTTTTTGTTTCACAGAACCTTTTTGGCATACCCATGTTACTAACTAGTAACTAATTAATTAGTACAACATCCATACTAATAACTAATTAATTAGTACAATATCCCTACTAGTAACTAATTAATTCGTACAATATCCTTACTAGTAACTAATTAATTAGTACAACATCCATACTAATAACTAATTAATTAGTACAATATCCCTACTAGTAACTAATTAATTCGTACAATATCCTTACTAGTAACTAATTAATTAGTACAACATCCATACTAATAACTAATTAATTCGTACAATATCCTTACTAGTAACTAATGAATTAGTACAACATCCTTACTAGTAAATAATTAATTAGTACAATATCCCTACTAGTAACTAATTAATTAGTACACCATCCCTACTAGTAACTAATTAATTAGTACAGCATCCCTACTAGTAACTAATTAATTAGTACAGCATCCCTACTAGTAACTAATTAATTAGTATAATATCCCTACTAGTAACTAATTAATTAGTACAACATCCTTACTAGTAACTAATTAATTAGTACAATATCCTTACTAGTAACTAATTAATTAGTACAATATCCTTACTAGTAACTAATTAATTAGTACAATATCTTTACTAGTAACTAATTAATTAGTACAGCATCCTTACTAGTAACTAATTAATTAGAACAACATCCGTACTAGTAAATAATTAATTAGTACAATATCTTTACTAGTAACTAATTAATAAATACAACATCCTTACTAGTAACTAATTAATTAGTACAATATCCCTATTAGTAACTAATTTATTAGTACAACATCCCTACTAGTAACTAATTAATTAGTACAATATCCCTACCAGTAACTAGTTAATTAGTACAATATCCCTACTAGTAACTAATTGATTAGTACAATATCCCCTGTTTGTAGTGCATTCTACTACTGCGCCGAAGGTCTACGACATTTTGCATGAACTTGGGGAGTATTTCAAAGGAAGAGACATTATGAAACGTCAGCTGGCAGAACATACTGGTCCTGTAACCATGGCTAAGAACGACATCCTGCACGAGCTAGGCGAATACTGGAAGGGACGTCTGGCGGCCTTATTCAATCACGGCATTCAACATGTTCACCACATTTCTCAGTTACTTAGTAATCTCAAATAAATGTTGATCAAACTTCTCCATTGTCGTTTTGATTGATTGGTATACAATATCTAAATGTAGCAGATTCAAGTTCTTCTGTGCAACAGATTAAAAAAAATTATACTAAAGTGAGATGCGTTCGGTATCATGAACCAGCTTTTCTGATGTGTCAATCTTCTGTCTTTCGACGTCAGTGGCGCTATCATTTCAAAACTTTCTTCTTCCTCTCAAGAGCCACTTAAGGATTTTAACCAAAACGTGGCACGATACATTTCTGGATAAAAAGGCCTTCAGATTTGTACAAATAAAGAAACACGCCCCTTTCCATGAGATAGTGATTTAGAAATAACGAAAACAGGTGGGTGTTGAAAAATCTTCCCGAGAACCAAAAGTAAATTCACACAAGAGCTTCCATTTACGTTGAATATTCTTCAAACCACGACTCCAAAAAGTGTGAACTCAGAAGGGAACAGAGGGACTGGACCCTCTCCCCAAGTGTGAACTCAGAAGGGAACAGAGGGGCTGCACCCTCTCCCCAAGTGTGAACTCAGAAGGGAACAGAGGGGCTGGACCCTCTCCCCATGGTTTAGTCAAAAAGATATTTTTATGGAGTTTCGATTGTAAAATACTCAAAGTTAGATCCCTGGGCGATGCCGTGATAGGGATTTAAATCTTTTCGTACAAATATATAGAAAATGTATTTTTAGAAAACTTCCCAAAAGCTAAAAAAAAAAAAAAAAAAAAAAGGAAAAGAAAAAAAAAAGGCTGAGTCGAACTAATATTTACGCCGCATTCTCATTGTTGATTGCAAAGGAATATGACCAATAATAGACTCTGACAAATATTCTTTGTGACAACAATTTGTCTACAATATTTTGACGTTTGTGCAAGCTATGACACCAGGTGGCAGGCTATACAATGAGGGGTCAAAGTTTACAATAAATAATCTTGAGTATTTTTGTTTTGTTTTGTTTATTATTATTACCCTGCCTTTGTAAAATGATTATCATAGGTAATGTTTTAATTAACCCATCGTCGGAACCCACGGGTTTATCTCTGTTCCATTGCGAATGCAGTGGGTTTTGACGGTGAAATTAACCAGGTTTAAGAATACTCAAATTATTTTGCAATAGCAAATAATGCCAGTTTGTTCCTTAGTGCGAGGGTCGTAATGGGGGAGGGACAAAGTTAACATGAGAATGAATGGAACATTTTTAAAAAAAAAGTTTCTTAAGAACCATCGGGTTATAAGTTGTCAAATTAATATTGGTCCCCGGTCAGGGTAGAGCCATAAAAGGGTAGAGAGCAAAGTTTCACTTACGAAAAGATAGAAAATTCTTTATGTTAAAAGACATTTCACTCGATTATTTTGAGTCTGGTCGAATATACAAGGAATGTTTTGCAAAGCCAAACCCCGTAAAAATGGCTGGAAAGTTCGAGGACGTCGATGGGACGGCATTAACCAGTTGCCACCAGGCTGAGACTAGCGAGTGTCGCCAGGCTGCGACTATCGCGTTGTCGCCAGGCTGAGACTAGCGCGTTGTCGCCAGGCTGAGACTAGCGCGTTGTCGCCAGGCTGAAATTAGCGAGTTCTCGCCAGACTGAGACTAGCGCGTTGTCGCCAGGCTGAGACTAGTGAGTGGTCGCCAGGCTGAAATTAGCGAGTTGTCACCAGGTTGAGACTAGCGAGTTGCCGCTATAGCCTGAGACTAGCTAGTGGCCGCCAGGCTGAGACTAGCGAGTTGTCGCCAGGCTGAGACTAGCACGTTGTCGCCAGGTTAAGACTAGCGCATTGTCGCCAGGCTGAGACTAGCGAGTTGCCGCCAGGCTGAGACTAGTGAATGGTCGCCAGGCTGAGACTAGCGAGTTGTCACCAGGCTGAGACTAGCGAGTTATACCGCCAGGCTGAGACTAGCGAGTTGCCGCCAGGCTGAAACTAGCGCGTTGCTGCCAGGCTGAAACTAGCGAGTTGATTCCCTTGATTTTTTAAGGAACCGAGAGGAGATCAAACTTACATTTAGATATATTTATATCGTTAGAATAGATATTCATGTACAATGTATATAGAATTTTTTCTTCTAAGTACTGTGTTTATGAGTATTGGAGGGGTATCTATTGTGAATGTCGATGCACCAGTGTCACATGTACATCAAGTTTTACTTCAGTATTATCCAGTTACAATCACCAGTGTCACATGTACATCAAGTTTTACTTCAGTATTATCCAGTTACAATCACCATTTCTAAACCATTATAGTATATGTAATTGCTTCTTTGTTCTTTGACTTAGAGAGATATATCACTCTGATTGAGATATCTCATTTGGACACTAGTAACGATCGCGGTAGCTCAGTAGTACAACGTTCGCTTCGTAACCAGAGGGTCGTGAGTTCGAGCCCCGTTCGTGTCCTGGCCGTGTCAAACCTATGACGTAAACACAGGTAGTGAGAATCACGGGTTTTCTAGGATCTAACCTTTGAAAAATGGAGGTCCCGTGTCGTGGCAGGCGTTGTCACGTTAAAGAACCCTCACTGCTGCGGCCGTAAGCGCTAAGCATAGGTCTAGGTTTATGGTACTTCACCTACAACTGGCGACATTTCAGTATGAATGAAAAATTCTCCACGGAACATAAATCAAACAACTAACCTTTAGACACTTAAACTGTTAAAGGGACATTATCTGTTAAAGGGACATTATCTGTTAAAGGGACATTATCTGTTCAAGGAACATTATCTGTTCAAGGGACATTATCTGTTAAAGGGACGTTATTTGTTAAAGGGACATTATCTGTTAAAGGGACATTATCTGTTAAAGGAACATTATCTGTTAAAGGAACATTATCTGTTAAAGGGACACTTAAACTGGTAAAGGGACACTTAAACTGGTAAAGGGACATTATCTGTAATTTTGTCACCAAAATTTGAATTCAATGAAAATTGCTCTATATCATTTATACATGTATCAGTAATAACACCAGTATCTAATTATTTCAAACACTTTTAAACCTCAAAACAGGCACATGAATATGTGATTTTGGTGATCAAATAATTATTGTCTTGCAAGACAACAATTCTTCCTTATATAAAGCAGTTATCTGACGAAGTTTTAATGTTTCTCTTGTTTTTGTACAAAATAAAAGCTTTTATTAGTCATTCTACCACGGATATTGCAAAGATCAAAGAAATACCGCGGCCATTATTCTGCGATATACACTGGTACTTCGTAGGTAATAACTGATCATGAGAAAAAAGATTCTCATCTCGCTGACACTTCATATTTTGCTTATGCAACAATAAAGTCAATGACTGATAATTCAGTTTTCAAATTCAATCAATATATGCTGTAAAACAAATTCAGCAAGATATGTTTGTAAAACACATATGCCCCCCATGGTGCAAAATTGAAAAGGGTTATACACACACATCATTTATTTGATAGCAGCATCATCAATTCAAAATATTGAACAGACAATATCTTCCTATGTCAAGAGTGGATTGATGCTGTGACCTAAAAATCAATAGGGGTCATCTACTCTTTATCCTGTACCAGTGTACCAAGTTTGGTGTCAATCAAGCAAATAATTCTTAAAATATAGGAGACAATATATTACTATGTCCAGTTTAACCCTTGACCATACGACCTCAAAATCAATAGGGGTCATCTTCTCCTGAAGATGTACCAGTATACCAAGTTTGATATTTGTCAAGCAAAGGGTTCTCAAGATATTGAAAGGACAGTATATTCCAATGTCCAGTTTGACCCTTGACATTTGACCATGTGACCTCAAAATCAATAGGGGTAATTTTCTTCTAAAGATATACCAGTGTACCAAGTTTGATGTCTATCAAGCAAAGGGTTCTCAAGATATTGAGCGGACAGTACATTCCAATGTCCAGTTTGACCCTTGAACTTTGACCATGTGACCTAAAAATCAATAGGGGTTATCTACTCCTTAGGATGTACCAAGTTTGACGTCTGTCAAGCAAAGGGTTCTCAAGATATTGAGCGGACAGTATATTCCTATATCCAGAGTAAATTGACCCTTGACCTGAAAAACAAAAGGGGTCCTCTTCTACTTATAACCAGCTCACATATGAAATATCATTACGATCAAGTGAATGGTGATATTGAGCGGACAACATGAAGTCCACCGACCGACCGACCGACCGACATGTGCAAACCGATATGCCCCTCTCTTTGAAGGGGGGCATAAAAATGACTGAAGAAATTTGTCCTTTAATATAAACCAATCGTCTGCATTCCAATAGGGATACACATGTAAACATGGCGATGCACGGACAAATTTTTCTTGAACTGTGTATTCAAAGCGTCAACATCAAACTGAATACTTGAATTTTTTTAAAATTTAGAATACCCCTACCATTTCACCTTTCGTGTCAGCAAAAAACAATGTAGGCCGTTTCGGAAACTCGTGACGTCACAGCGAACCAATTCGGAGCTATATAGGAAAACGATCGGCTGCATATTTCTGAGCCGTAGTAGAATAGAAATGAGAAATTCATAGAATGAATAGAAATGAGAATGAACCTCCTTGGTCTCGAAATGTCGTTTGAAAAATGAAAGCCTCCGCTAACGCTGCGAATGTTATACATATATTTCAAAACAACATTTCTCGACCTCGGAGGTTATCCTGCAACATACATGAAAATGCGATCATTATTTCTTAATTGATACACACACACACACACACACACACACACACACACACACACACACACACACACACACCTTGTTATATGTCATACAAAAAATGTTGATTTTTTTTTTTTTGCTCCTTTTATATTCATTAAATACTTGGAAAGTTTTGTTTTGTGCACGCCTCGAATACACCATTTGTTAACTAAATTTAGATGAATATGCTGACGTCATAATACTTCCCAGTATGAGGACAATCAAGAGGTATAACAGTTGGAAAACAAATTTAATCCATTTAAGAACACCATGAACATACATAATACTTTGCCAAAAAAAACTTTAAAATCAATTTTCCATCTTCATAATTTTCAGAATGTCTATCTTTTAAATCCCAAAAAGCTGAGAATGCGTTCCCTCCATCTTCTCTGCGGTCTCACCACACGGGGTTCTTCTGCAGGAGAAAGTCCCGTGGTGTAGAGGAAACTATACCGTAAAGGCCTTGGTTTCATAGGCTTGGTCTTCGATTCTTCGTTTTTGGTGGAATCCTGGGTATCGGGTGCAAGTTTAAAGCTTTCTATACTGGATAGAAACAGCTTTCGGGGAATAAACTTTGGTATTTTCCCTGTTTCTAATGCCGCAAACTCCTCAGGTTTGACCAGTTCACTTTTGACCGGCTGGGTTTTCTGTTTTAATTCTTGTAATTCAACAGGTTTCTGTAGACACTCATTTTTCATTTCCTGACTCGCATCTGAAGTGTTCACATGTTTTGTTTCTATCATTACACTGCCGTCATCCTGATCTAGTTTCTGGGCTGTTATATCTTGGAGAACTATTGCACATGCCTTTTCGACAATGCTCAGGATATATGCTGCAACATCCTCTGTTTTTATACCAAGTTCTTCGCCACTGATCTCAGGAACAGAATGTTTGATTTGTCCGTTTTCTGCGTTCAGAGAGCTCTCAACAGTTGTCTTGTCTTGTGACTCTTTCTCCAGCACTGCCTCTCCAGTTTGCATGTTTGTTTCAAATACATTTCTCTTCTTTATTTTCTTTGGTTTGTGTAACTGCATGAAGTATTCATCGTCAGCCCATGACGGCAGGAATAAAGAAACATTTGCATTTGCAGCTTTTAAAACTTCAATTTTCGAGATGGTGTCCTTAACCTGCTCATAGGGTACAAAATCATTTTTCGAATCCTTGTCGTCTGCCATAGAACGGAAAACTTGTCCAGAAATCATCTTCTTTTGATTTTCCATTCGCTTTACTCTTATTTAATGTATCGCCTCCAAGCAAGCGCACAGTATGTTTATGTTTAGTCGCAAGGGAGAGTGTGTTACGTCGTACACTTTATGACGTGCTGTACATTGTGACGTAATAATTCGGTGACGTTTAAGAAATCAGATTTTCTCTGAAAGATGAACATACACTTTCACCCCTTTCTTGCCCTGCTTTTCAATCACAAAGCACATCCTTAGTGTTATTTGTAATGACAGTAAATGCTTTAATATCAACCATTCTAATTTTTCATTTTATGAAAATAAATTCTTGAATTAAATTAAAGACCATTGGAATAAAAAAGAGAGTACTAAATACTAAAGCAGCACCCATATCACACGAGCTTTCACCTCAGATAAGCTTTTTAAAAAAAACTAGGGTGAAGGGTTTGTTTACGAACTCCCCATAGTTATTGATAAATTTTCGTAAGACAAAGTATTCATATGAATAGTTAATTTGTTATAGGACTTGAAAGTTTGTTGTGAAGGGGAAATTGGGCATATAGTTAAGGGTTCTATCTAAAATCGCATTTAATTTACTGTTGGGTGAAAATGACCAAAACAAATGTTCAATAAATTATTATCTTTTTCTATGTATTGAGAATACGAAAACCAATACAAAGTCTGCAAATGGTCTCAGTAAAGCATTTAAGAGATGTTTTTGTTTGTTGTCTGTGTTCGTATAGATCTATGAAAACACTAAAGGATCTCTTCATGCCAAATATTCAACAGAACGATTAGAAATTATTCAAAGTGTCCATAAAATTTCTGGCTTCTAGACGATTATTTTACGATGACTATTAAGACTGTTAGTTGTCGTAAAGAAGACGAGAAAATGTTCATTCCATGCGTCAAACAAATGAATAAGCAATGATATCTCTTCTTGAATTCAACAACAATACAAAACCCGAGTTTCCGTTCTCAAAACTTGACGTGATTTTTATTTATAGTTTTATAATACATGTATGTAGCTAGTCTAATTGTAAAACAACGGTTTTTCAAATTTCATAGCTAAATCGGCGTAAAAATTGAGCGAAAAGATCGGTCGGGCTAGATACAAATTCTATCGAGAATAAAGATGTACAAGGGGCGGGTTCAGGAATTGAAATTAGGGGGCGCCACTTCATAAAGCGCGAGAAAATTCCAATGCGAAGACTGTCCGATCGATCGATACGAAAATGCGTTTGTCCGATCAGTCGATCGATTATGTATAATTTCTTTTCCGTGACGTTGCACGTGAAAATTTCTGATCTTGGCAGTTTCCGTAAAGTCACATGGTCTTATATTTGAATAAGAAGACCTCTAAATGGGATACATTTTCACAATGAAGCTCGAGTTATTTCCCCTTGAATACAGGTTGCTGTTCACAATTCATAGTGTCAATATAAGGATTTATTATATTAATATATCTGATTGTGATTAAGTGCCAGTTAAGGGTTTTTATGTAATTAATGAAAAATAATGTGACTGCAAAATAAGTTTAGTCATTGATTTTATTTATGTGTCCATTGTGTGGTTGTTGTTTTTTTCGCAGGCAATAATGTTGAGTCAGATGTAATGTTCAAAATCTGTAAGGTATTAGTCCCCCTACTTATTTTGATCAGGATCAAGATATCTTTAGCATATCATCAATTAATTATTAACTTTAATCAATATTTTGGACGACCAAAACTCAATTAGATATGCATAAATTACATGTGCAACCAACGCATGTATATTACATTGGCGGATCTAGAGGGGGTACGGAGGTTGCAATACACATGTCCATTTGATTTTGGTTTTAAAAAAGAGCGTGCGAGAGAGAAAGTGGTATCAGAGTATAGAATTTATATATTTCCGGGAACATCATTTCTGCATTGATTGTGGAATAAAAATCTATAAATTCCAGCAGTTAGGGGAGGGATAAAACTCCTGTAAGCTTACTAGTATGTTATCCGACATCGATTTTAACACACCGATTATTATTTTCAACATTCATCAAATTTAGTTTCAAAGGGTGTGTGTGTGAATTAATCACACCTCTTAGCAATATACGTTGTAAATTCGTTTGTCATTTAAAATTCGTTTTGAAAGAGTGTTTTTATTTGGTAGTTAGCCTATAAAACCCAATGCAGACGATAAAAAATACAAAATACATCTCACAATTTCAACACTTTAGACCACTTTTTCACTCCCAACATTTTCTATAGATCCGCGCCTGGACAATGTTAATTACATTTACATGTATATGGAATCCGTATCTTATGTAATCTTTCTGTTGAAATCTGGTTTGGTTTTTTCTTTTTTCCCGTGCGATTCAATATTTTGAAAATATTTTTATTATTATCATTATTAAAATCAAATTGTAATGTATTAAACAGCTCGACTTGCATTGAGTTACGTAGCACTAAGGGGTGGAGTTGGGGACTAACTCCACACTATTTTTGACATCGTTCTTTTCCCGCTATCATTACAGGGAAAGTTGGACATTTTTTAATTTCAATTTATAGGTTGGTTCCTTACCTTTTTTTTAAAAATAGTAGTAGTGTAGTGGAAATATAATCATCAAATTATATTCCAAGATAAGAATTTTCATACAACTGTAAAACCAACTTCTTCTCCGGCTCCCCCCTTACAATACACGATGCAATGCAACGCGCCTGATTATATTCATAACATCACATGATCTTTCCGGGTGTCTGGTTTTTTAAAATTAGATTACTTCTAAAATTCTCGGGATTCGATGTAACACAACTTGGACAGAAATAATCATTAAATTCGGCTGTAACCCCCTCCCCCCTTCCCTCCCCACTTTCCCCAAACCTACCATATGACGAAAATCTTGGCAAAATTTTTACGATACCCAATGTAATGATCAAGTTTAACATCAGTTCTCGTGAAATCCATGTACGTACAGATCGATGGCGTGGCACACCCCGCATTTTCTGTCTTCTAATTATAGAATGTCTCACTGTGCGGAATGTATACTGCAAAAGTCTCGATATTTAAAATTCTTGTCGGAAGTTTTACATATACCATGTTTTATTTTATGGTGGTCATAATAATTCTTGTACAAAAAAATAAAAGAAATAAAAAATAAAAAAGAAAGAAATATTTAAAAGACGTCATTCTTTATCAGTTAGAAACACACACCTCTCCCGCAGAAACGCATGCGTCTTCTCCAATTTTATATCAAAGAATGTTCTTGCTGGTCCATAATCGATTTACAATTTGAATAACACACACACACACACACACACACACACACACACACACACACATTAATATGCCACTGAGAAATTTTGAGGAAAAAATTATTGCCATCATTTTCACAGCTAATTCCCCTTTAAAGAAGATATCTCTTTTGTTTTCAAAGATATCTCTCATGTAATTTTTTTTTATGTGTCTATGTGAAAGAGATATCTCTCAAAGCAAACGAGATATCCCACTAAACGAAATAGATATCTCTCAATGTAAAAAGACATCTCTAAATGAAAGAGATATCTCTTTATGTTAAAAATAACTCTCTAGGAAGAGACATCTCTTTTAATTAAAGTGATATTTTATTTTCCGAATAAATAGTAAAGTAAAAACGGCTTGTTATAGATATCCTTCACACAAATTCTTATAAAGATATATCTTTATGTTTAAAATATTATGGCAAGACATTTTACAATTTGTTCGGAAAATACGTTATCTTTCCAATCTAAAGCGACATATCATATTTCAGAGAGATATCTCTATTTGCTACGATATATATCTCATCTTAGAGGATATCTCTCTATGAAAGAGATATCTCTTTCACTTAGAGATATCTCTTTTACATTGAGAGGTATACCTATGGCTTTGAGAGATGGCTCATTAAATAAACAAGAGTACCGCAAACGGTACAATATACGCCCGTCGGACAGTGAAATTCAACCTGGAAGCATATTGTGTACTCTGAATTGATACAACACACATTCTGAATAGAAAAGCCTTAAAGTGGGTCGTGGTGCACCAATTCATCTGACATGTGAACTGATTATGTATTACATTTTCACTGAGAGTGAGGTTGTGACAAAATGTTGGTGCAATATCTATTTATGATGATAAAAAGTCCAGGAAACCAATTGATCTACATTTAGCCCTAAAGTAGGTCATGGAGCACCAATTAAGTTGAAATGTTTGAAATGTGAACTGATTATGAATTTCTCTGAAAGGGAGGTTGTGACTAAATTACAGAGCAATATCTGTGACCATACCAAAAAATGTCTGGAAAACTGTTTGACCTACTTCTACCTCTAGAGTACTGTAGGTCGTAGTGCGCCAATCCAGCTGAAATGCTAACTGCACTTGTCTTCCTCCGAGAGGAAGTCTTTTACTACATATCAGGGCAATATCTGTATCCGTAATGAAAAAAAGCCCGGAAAACCGTTTGACCTAATTTTAGCTCAAAAGTAGGTCAAGGATGGACCAATCTAGCTGAAATGCAAACTGAACTTGTATTTCTCCGAGAGGAAGCCTATGACTAACTATCAGGGCAATATTTGTATCCGTAATGATAAAAAAGCCCGGAAAACTGTTTGACCTATTTTTAGCTTAAAAGTAGGTCAAGGATGGACCAATCCAGCTGAAATGCAAACTGAACTTGTATTCCTCCGAGAGGAAGCCTATGACTAAATATCAGGGCAATATCTGTATCCGTAATGAAAAGAAAAGCCCGGAAAATTGTTTGACCTATTTTTAGCTCAAAAGTACATGTAGGTCAAGGATGGATCAATCTAGCTGAAATGCAAACTGAAGTCGTATTCCTTTGAAAGGAAGCTTATGTGTAAATTTCAGGGCAATATCTGTATCTGTAACGAAAAAAAGTCCGGAAAACTGTTTGACCTACTTATAGCCCTAAAGTAGGTCAAGGATGGACCACTCCAGCTGAAATGCAAAACCACTCTTACAATTCTTGAGGGAGATGTTGTGATTAAATTTCAAAGTTGTACATGCATCAGTTACTGAAAAAAGTCCGGAAAACATTACCCCAGACGGACGGACGCATGGACAGCGCCATAACATAATACGGGACGTCCCGTCTAATGACGGGCGCATAAAAAGATATCTCTATGACTTTAGGAGATATCTTTTTAAGAAATTGCATAAGAATATTTAGAAATCATTTTGCATTTTTATTAAGTCTTACAGCATGTCCCATGAGATTGCTACCACACAGTTATAAATACACCACATTGTAAACGAAGCTCACATCCCCATTAGATTTTATGTTAACATACATATCTAACGATATCTTCAAAATATCAAGTTACACTACTAAAGACCAACGGGTGAAAACACTATACCGCGATTATATTGTTTGACGTCACCCAAAAGATTTTTCTGTATATATCTTCACTTCCATTATGATAGATTAATAAAAATGCTACTAGCATATTATATA
Source organism: Ostrea edulis (assembly GCF_947568905.1). Classification (NCBI taxonomy): domain Eukaryota; kingdom Metazoa; phylum Mollusca; class Bivalvia; order Ostreida; family Ostreidae; genus Ostrea; species Ostrea edulis. The sequence continues at coordinate 53,737,770 of NC_079172.1, forward strand.
TATATATATAAATACAAGTACGTTAAGGTTAGAATACAAATGAAAAGCTAGAAAACTCAGTTGTTGATTTATTGTATGTTACACCTTAAATATACAATTCATAATCAATGTTTAAATCTTTTGTCTTCCTAAAATTCTCATCTCAGTCTTCTGTAGTTGGTGTGTATATGATATCACATAATCATATTAAAAGATTATCTGATAATACAGATCTTTATAAAAAAAGAACTCTTCAACATCACAATATTGAAAACAAATTCATACCAGCACTCAAGAACATCCGAGGGGTGGAAATGCCATGGAGTCGAACGATCGGTTCAAGAATTAAGTGTTGGCCTGACAATTATTAACTGCAGATTGTAAGGATTTGCTTTATGTACACACATGTACATCATTTCTTGCACGTAACTTCCACACTCTTAATGTTCTAAAAAGCACTATACAATAAAGTGTATATAAATAGACATTACATGAATATCTAGCTTCATGTACAAAACATTCCCTAAGAATTCGAGTCCTGCACATGATTCATCTAACTTGTGGATTCTCTATTTCAAGAGCTTTTACTATCTGTAACTTAGAATCCTTTCAAAAAAGGAGGGAAAGCAGAAATTTCTGACCCAGTGCGTAGAGTCATCTCTACGCTTACAAGATCAGGGTTATATGTACCAAACACCGGATAGAGCGCATCTGTGAAGTCGATTCCTGTGAAGGTGTGCAGTTTCTTTTGTTTCACAACGTCTGCAACTGTCCACTTCCTTCGTCTAGTATCGATCAGTAAACCATAGGTCAGTTCCACAGTAATACCTGCAGCGTTATCTGACAGTGGTACGTAGGTCAGAAGGTCACGATTGTGCCAGAATTCATGAGCCAACTTACCGTCTTCCGGGTATCTCGCGACGTAGCATGATCGCGCATGATCATGACGTTCCACCGTATGGTGAGTGTCAATTATGTCTTTCCGACAAATACCCAACTCATAAACCAGCCAAGTTTGTTCTAAAGGCTGGTAGATTGTGAAGGACACGTCCACTTCGTAGTAATACTTGCCGAGCTCTTTGAAAGCAAAATTTCCAATGATTCCTTTGTAGTTTTGGAGCTGTTTCTCGGCGGTGACAGAACTGCTTGGTTTGCCCGTCTTTCTGTTCCTTAAGACTTTGCCGTCCAGGGAGACCTCGCGTTCATTGTGAATGGTCAGTACGTCGAATGTGAATTCTGGACCTGAAATACAAAAACGTCCGAAATATCCGTTTTGTAGTTGCTATTCCATCAAATTGAATGATTGTATCTGGTAGTGGGTCTACATACTAGTACATGGTCGAAAATACACATTTCAGGAAAATTAAGGTTATTACACATTGTTTACTTTACCCATTGTTTAAAAAAAACAACTTGCTATTTAATGGAAAAGTACACGTGAATAAAGAAAAGGTAATCTTTTATAAATGGTATGTAGAGGTGAAATGCTAACTAATAATTAGGCACTTATATATATCACGCTTTTTCTTTTCTTTTTTGTAGATAACACTCCAAAATATATAGCCGCAGAATACAAAATATATAGCCCCAGAATACAAAATATGTAACCGCAGAATACAGAATATGTGAAATTTAGCGTAAACTGACACAAACATAAAATTCAAGATACCGAAACACATAACCTGTTTGATAACGGTTAGGAAATATGTTTGTGTTCATTTATATATATCATTTATTTATTTAGAGGGTGGTGGTTGCAAAACTGGAAGAGAGAAAATACTTACAAACAACGTCGCCATATATGACACCAGGAAGATTCTTTAGTTCTGAAATAAATACCAAAACAAAATAAATGTAACGTGCTCATTTCTCATGCATTGAAAGCGACACGATTTTCCGTTTAGACTCCCTGCTATAATCATTGCTTACGTCGCTGAACCAGCAACGCAACATTAAATGCAATCCTAAGGCAACTGCATTGTAATCTGCATTTTGATTGGTTAATGTTCATTAAAGAGACCAATTGCAACTCTTCGAATTTCGCACACTCGACATAGATGAGTGCGCAAGGCATTCGAGGAGTTCCGATTGCAACGGGACGGGAATTCTCCTTTGTGACATAATATTTGAAAGACGCAAAACCTTAGCGTCAAACGTAAACATTTCGTGCCGTATTTCATGAATCATAACTCAACAAAATACGACGTAAACATCAAGCAAAATGCATAAATATTACACTAGAATGGAAATAATTATCTCCTCATTTGCAATGCCGATTCAGTGGTCGCCGGTAAAACTCAATTTGCGACCGATAAATCAGCATTAACGCTGAGAAATAAAATATACGAGAAGATAGATACATGTATCTCCTAAATGGCTAGTCTCCTTTTTCTTCATATGTTACTGACTTACCAGGAGCCATTGATGTGGGTGTCTTGGGAGATATAGGGGAGGTGACCGGCTGAAAGGGGCGATCTGGACTCAGCTGTTGAAAAGACTCTCGGGTGGCTTGTACCGTCTTTTCTATAACAGACGTCAACTAAATTATTGTGTAATTTCCGTTAGCCAATACATATTTCTTCTTATCTAGTTTTGAATAACAGGATGCACATGTACTGCATGATGTCTAATATCTAGGACATACCGGATTTCTTCATTGGTAACTCTCCCCTCATTTCTAGATTCCCTGTTTAAAATGTCGATAGAAGTGTTAGTATTATATGTTGTAGATTAGTAGGATAGAAAGAGTAATGTATAAAAACAACCGCACTCTCTAAATGACTACATGAAATAGACATGAAAGACGAGTTTAGAAAAATACAGTTTGAAGTCTGAATATCTTTGTTTTGATAATGGGATGTTACAACAAAGGAAAAATGCAGAAAGGGGCAATATGTTACTTACGCAAAAAGTCACCCAAACCTAAAGGTTGGGGTGATGGATCCAATTTTAATGGGGTAGGGCGTGGTTTCTTTTCAGTGACGTCAGCTGTCACGTGTTCATCTGGTGCTAGGAATTTGATTGAAACCATTATGAAAGTGAGAAGCAATATTCAGTATATATAGTGCAGGTCGATCGGAGATTGAATGATGAAAAGCATACGAATATTTCAGTAATTATTTCATGAAATCGGTATTTTACGAAATAGAATACAATACGTGTGTACAGCGTAACTGTGTGGGAAAAAAAGAACACTTTTTTCTCCTTTTTTATATCTTATACAAAAACATGTTTTTGTTTTATAATTTGAATCAAGATAGTTTTTTATGTGGTTTTCTTTGATTAATTCATTTGCTCAGCCAGAGAAGCAGAAACAACTAGCATTTTAACAAGAAACCAAACAAGCATCACTCCAGTCACCTGTGTCTGTCAATGAAATAACTATAATATTTTGAAAGATACAACGGTAAATTCAAATACTACCGTAATTTTACAAAAAAGATATAAAACATGAAGTAAATATGAATAGCTTTCAAAATGCATGAATTTTGGTAACTGAAGTATAAATCTATGTGGCCTGAAACTGGACTTAGACTTCGTAGAATCGTTACAATGTCTATAGAACAAATGGACAACATCTTCAATGTCTTAACCATACTTCAATTCATGTATAACTATTATTGCATAAACACGGGATGATGATATGATTGTATAAGGCACTCAGATACCGAAACCAATGACAGATGGTTAGTGTTAACGTCCGCAATTAAGATCAAAGATCAAAGTATCCCAATGCCCATAGAAATTAGAGTACTAAATGATGCAAATTCGACAGAATGTTGATACATGTCTCTTAGCTTGATGGTAATATATAGTATATGTGAATATTAGTTGAAAAATAGTACTTTTTAACGATAATTAATCAATAATATTGCTAATATTTTCTAATTACATGACTGTATTAACTATTAAGCTTCAAGCATCCTTAGAGGAAAGTTTTAAACGTTTACAAACACTTCTTAACATAAAATTTCGATGATATTCAAAACTACAGCATACATGTATTTAATAGCATACAACTTTTCAAACTATTGGATTTTGACCACACTCCTTTGCAAAAGATTTAATGCAACTCGTATTCATAATTTTTCTTTGTAATGAATTAAAAGATTAGAATCTGTCTAGTCTTTAGACACTTACTTTTAGCTCTATTAAAAAAGGAACTTTTTTCTTCTGCGGAGTTTTTGGGTAAACCGTTTATCATGGCGACTGTGCTTTGATGTTTTTTATCTTGCGCTGGGAGACTGAATTGTCTCTGTACTGGTTCTCTAGTCAGTGTTGGCGCTGTTTGTACACTCAGCTGACGAACGGGTGTCAAATCATTGTTGCGCACTGGAGACTGGTGAGTTGTCGGCATGGCAAGATTGGCGTTTCTGGAAGCTTCATTAGGGGATCCCCCACTGGGTGAGCGGGAAATTTCTTGGTTTATTGGAGAAACATACTCAGAACGGCCTGTTTTTATGGAGGAGTCTGTATGCCCGTTATGTAGAGCGCTCTGTGGAACTGGGCTTTCTCTGGAGGACAAATTGCCAATACCATTAATCAACTGTAAGAAGGAATCATCACTGACACCTCGCAAAAATCTCAGTGCCACATCATCCTTTGCAGGAATAGATACGTTTACATTTTTCAGCTCTAGAATACGTCTCAGTATGACGTTTTTTAAGTTGAGAAACTCCGTTGCTGTGGTATAAAGCAGGACTCGATTGGTGAAATCTGTGGCAGTTTTAACGTCCGTGGTATATGACTTCAGTGTCTTTACTTTCTCCTGTAGGTCTCTCTTTTTCACTTGGCAGTGGTTCTGAACTTCCATCTGCAACTGGTATCTCCGTTCATTGAGAATTTTCTGGTATTTGTCAAATATGGTGTCTATCTCCTGGCTAATGTCGCTTTCAGTTGATGCTAACTCGTCCACGACGCGTTCTAGTTGGTCCACAGCCTCCGACATTGGTGTGCCGCGAGCGTTGATCTCACGAATAACGCTCTGCACAACGGTTTTGGAATCTTCATAAACATCGCTCAAGTTGCGGATAAGATGACCATTGGTCTGATTGTGATCGCAGACGGCACAGAGCGTGCATATTGGAATATCACAACCTCTTCTGTCGCAGTAGAACGTGAAGACTTGCTCCTCATGTCCGGGTTTGTTACATGTGTCTCTTCGATGAAATTCATGGAGTCCAGATTCTCTTAATTCACTGACAGTCACAACTGTATGTTTGCGAGTAATCGCCGTTCTCTTGTGAGCCAACGTGCATTCAGGGCACATGAAATTAAAACACTCCTTACAAAACGACGATGCTGCCGATTGGTCGGGGCAGTCGGTGCATTGGACTTCTGATGGCTTCCGTTGTACGCGAACAAAATCCAAATAATTTCGACAGGCGGTGTCAAGAGGTAGTTCCTTGCAAGGCTCGCTAGAAATTTCAGTTTGTGAGTGACACTCCGAGCAGGAGATGTTCTTTCCGGAAACGATTCTTTCTAGACATGAAGAACAGCAGGTATGCAGGCACGACAACACGTGAGGATGCCGCCTGCTCTCGTCGAACTCATTGTGACATTGGACACAGTTTGTAAAGGCTGTGCTTTCCATAATACCTGCAGAAAAAGAATGTGTTCAGCAGAATGTGAAATTTATTTTAATCTTGGCTTGAATTAAAGCCAATTTTTTCCCTTGCATATCTAATAGTATATGTACCGGTATTGATCAATGGTATTTTATCGAGGTAGTTTAAAGCCCGAATCTATGTTTCGCCAAAAATGATAAGATCTATTGAGGTAGTTAAAACATATCACAACTAGAGTTATGCATGATACTGAAATCAATTGATAAAGTTTATCGATGCTTAACTTTTAGATGTGATTAACAGAATAAAAGTTAAGTAAATAACGGCTAAATATGCCATGAAAGGAGGTCTCTAAGCTACGTCACGTGATGTACTTGTCTACATCTGTATGTATTTGTACATTTGTATTCAAAGAATTTTAGTTAATTTTGTGGAATGTACGCGTCTATTCCGCTAGATGACGCTGTTAAGAATCGGGGTCTCTTCCGTACGCATTTAACCATTGTTGACCCGTTATTCATCAATAGTTTGGGCTAAAATTCAATGCGGCTTTTATTGATGTCAAACAACTTTAAATAAAAGACGTGACCAATGCTACAGTATTAGTTTATTTATTTCATTCTTTTTCTTCCCTGTTCCTAATACGTGTTTCGACCTGCGACACGCACACCTGATTTTATCGTACACCCTAACAGTAAGAGGATGATGCTGTATTTCCAGAATTCACGATTTCTTATTTCTGAGTCCAGAATTCGCTGTGGTTCTGAGGAATAAAAAATACTGCCATTTATCAATTTAGATTTGTATATACACGATAACCAACTTCAGACCCAGGGTCCTGCAGGTGCGTGATTGTTCTGATAAAGCTTCCCCAATGTCACTGCAGACGTGCAAAAGAGGGTAATGATATGTATAAATTGTCAAAGATCTGCATAGAGTGCATCACTAGAAAATAAAGCACAATGTTTTACACAGCGATAAGGGAGGGCATCATTCAGTCTTTTGATCGATTATTGGATTGCAGATAGAACCATCGTCTATGTGGTACTATAAAACACTTTTTAAAACATTCATTTTTCATGCGTCCGCTAGCTGACTGTCACTTTTTACTAAAACACCGAACAAATTACTGCAGATATTCAAGTAACATGTCTGAACAAATTTACGCGGGGTTTTGAGATAGCAATCGCCTTTAATTATTTGATAGAATAAGTTTACACATAAATTCGGAACTTATCCCTCTACTGCTAATAATTTACATATAAAGTCATTCTTTAACTACCCATAATGAGTAAAACTGTCAGATAATGAACGACTTAAGGTATGCAGAACGATCTGATTAATATTTAAATGCCTCCTCTTTACAGACAAAAAGTAAATAAAATTTGATACTTACAAATGTAATAATAAAATTCCAAAAATAACACAATGAAATCACGCTTTTAAGTCATATCAAATTAAAAAGGTTTTTTTCCACTTCAGTTTTCTTTCCACTTATTCGTGCATGGATTTGCAGCACTGACTTCCAAGTCGGTCAAACTTTAAGGTGTAGTTGTAAATTTATAAATGGGTTACTGGTATTTAAATCTGCAGGTATTCCTCTAGTCTTTTTAAATCCCATGTACATTCAATAAAAACCAATTAAATACCAAGTGGAAAATAAAATCTCAGGCACAACGTCAACAGCTTAATTCTAAGTAGCGATTACATTATTTCTATCGGCACGAGCAGAGAATAATTAATCAAATTTGATAGATAAATATTTTCTCTACTTATGAACAATTAACATGCAATCAATAAACATTTTTATGTCTACAAATGTGACTTATTTTCCCGACCGACGTAGTGTATTATTCTACAGGAATTTGAGCACACCATCAGGGTTGGTGTCATTCGATTATAGTTTGCATACTAGTAAATGTATGTATTCTTTCTATTGGAGCAAGAGGGGAGAAAAAGCAACGGACAAGACTGGGATTCGAACGCGAGTCCCCTGAATCTCTGGACAGGTGCTCTACCAACTGAACTATCTAGCCTGGATTTCTCGAGACTTAAGTCGAAACTTGGACTTTGAGAGGTTTGCACCTAAGATTTGGAGTAATGTCATTTTTTGGGGAAATGTATTTTTGATTTCTACCTTGAATTAAGAAATTAAAAGGAAAAACTGGGGTCGCAATGCATGTTATTGAGCTACAGTGTTCTAAACATGACCTTTTTGCACTTAAAATTGACTACAGATTTATTGATTGTTGATTATTTATCAATTAAACTTGATTTGTCCTTTGGTGTCAACATAACATAAGCAACACATATCAATCATTACATAAAATAGGACATAACCATGTCTTCTAACAATACTGATTTTAAAATACAAGTAATGGAAATAATGACCTTTTGGCACTTGATATCCAAAAAAATTCATATCAAATTTGAGTTTATGAAAAGGACATATTAGGAGTAATGTCAATTTCTAAAATTTCACATAATTTTCAAGGTCTTGTCTTAAAATTTAAAATGGAACTTAAAGGGGCATGGACACGATTTGAGTTGAAAATTATGAAATTTTATTGTTTACAATGATTAACTAATCAACCAAAATTTGGATATCAGTTGTTGAGTTACAACACTCACAATTCTTTTAGTAAACAAGGTTCGTGCCAAGCTTTTGTTTACATATCGATTTCTTACTAGAAAATAACATATTAAAAACAAAATGAGATATGCCAAACACTAGAAACTATTTAATTGTATTCAGAATTAGCTTGTAAATTGAAGAAATGTATGGCAAGCCCTTTTACTATTTATTCGTAAAATAAGATATCTCTTTAAATAAGAGAGATATCTCTTTACACTAGAGAGATATCTCTATTGGTTGTAGAGATATCTCTGTAAATTAGAGACATCTTTTTATGCTAGGAAGATATCTCTTTAACCAAAAGAGATATCTTTTTAAAAAAAGATATATCTCTTTAACTAAAAGATATATCTCTTTATGCTAGGGAGATATCTCTTTGAGAGATATCTCTCAAAGCTAAAGAGATATCTCTCTAGCGTAAAGAGACATTTCTCTATCAATGTAAAGAGAGATAGATATCTCTGTAAGTTAGAGAGATATCTCTTTAGCTTAAAGAGTTATCTCTTTTACCCCCCCCCCCCCCTGATCATTATGACTTCTCCCTGTTACATCGCCATCAATATGATGTAACCATATTTTTTAACCAATCAAAATACTACTAGTGTAAAAATGGCGGAAAAGGTTAATTAAAGAGGTGGTTGGTGAAACATAATTTGGTATAACTGTAAATGTAAATCCAGTCTAGCTCACATATTTTATAAATTTATTGTCTTTGTTTTTTGTTACCTGTATACACTTCACATGCGGTAAACACAAAATCTCCCGGGATTGCAGCCATCGTGGTAAAATTTGCTTTGGCAGGCTTTAGGTTTAGGGAGAATTCCTTAAGTATTCAAACTAATAAAAAATACTGGAAAGAGATATCTCATTTTCTTTGAGAGATATATCTTTTTCAACGATAAAAGAGATATCTCTTATACTTTGAGAGATATCTCTCTAGGAATTCTTAGAGATATCTCTTTTAAGTGAAGGAGATATATCTCAGAGATATCTCTCAAAGTAAAAGAGATATCTCTCAGAGTAAATGAGATATCTCTTTAAGTGAAAGAGATATATCCCAAAGTGAGAGATATATCTATATTGAAAGAGATATTTCTTAAAGTATAAGAGATATCTCTTTAAGTGAAAGATACCTCTTTAAGTGAAAGATATCTCTATGTAATAGATATCTAAGTGATGCCTCATCTCTCTAAGTGAAAGAGATATATATTTTTAGAGAGATATTTCTTAATTTAAGAGATATCTTTCATTTTAAAGAGATATCTTATTATTCTAATAGATAGTAAAAGCAAGTCAGCCATAGAAATGTGCTTTAATCGAATACTTTACTTGTATATTTAACCTACATAAACATGGCACGAGCCCTGTTTACATAACAAAAAATTGTAAGCTCTGCATCTTCCATGTACCTCAACAACTGACATTCAAATTATTGTTGACCATTAGAAATATCTTGGTTAGCATTCTAAATACTAAAAATGGAAAAATAAAATTTGAAAATGTTCAGCTCAAATCATGTCCATGCCCCTTTAAAAAAGAGGGGGTTAGAGAAAATACTGAATTTTTATACAAAATTTCGAGTAAATTAATTCAAACTTTTTAAGAAAATTGGTGTTCTGTTTGAAAAAATCAATCAAATTTAATAAATCACATTTGAACTAGTTTCAATTACTTGTATCATAAATTATAAAACTGAAACACATGTATAGGACTATAAAAATAGAAGATATATTGGATGAAACAGGAGCTGTAATATGCAGATTTAGAACTTTTTGCTTTATCCTTCCACCACAAAATATAGTCCCTGCCAAACCTTTTCCAAATTTGAATTAGATGTGTAATATGTTTGCACCAATGGGATCAGTATTGAACCAGAAAATACTTAGTTGTAGCTTCTTACGCAGTTGTGCTCAAAAGCTCAGGAGCTAACTTTCTTATGTCTGAGATTTTGCTCAAATTTTGACTATTCAAATAAAAGTAAACTCAAACTTAAGCTTGATATTTTTTTGGAGAAATCCAGGCCTGGCCACTGGCGATTGAACTCGTCCGACCACTACATTCCTCTTAACTGTGAAGACATCAAACCAGGATCTTTATCCACTGGCAGGCATTTTCATTTCTAGGGGCTGGTCTATGGCATCAAATGCAACAGGGAGAAAATGCAACGGACAAAACCGAAATTCGAACCCAGGCCCCCTGAATCTTAAGTCAGGTGCTCTACCAAATGAGCTATCTGGCCATCGGTGATCGAACTCGTCTGACTGCTACACTATGTAAAACAATTTTTATCACACAGTTTTTGAGAAGCACTTAAGTGTTATTGCTGAACTTGCTACAATGAATAACAAGTGTGACTTATGTATAAAACAACAATTAAATGAATAGTATAATTCTTTTATTTCATGAAAATTTACAAAAACATGGATGCGATTGATTTATTACTGATCACACACAAAAAATAATCGTTCTGACCAGGGAACCCGATAATCCACACTGTGCACATTTTCCTCCATTCTAACATGCATACAAGAGATCATACAAGACAAGAAATCTTACAAGAAAAAACGATTATTTTCTTAATAAGAAAAGAAAAACCATCTCATGGAAAGGAAAAGATATTACATGTATAGTTAAAAGGAGAGGTCTGACAACACATACACCATTTAAAACTTCAGAACATTTTACATTTAAAAAAACTGGACACTAAACAATGATATAAATTATAATCCTCAAGATTGTTCTTATTTTTAACCACCCTGAAAGAGGGTTATTGTCATTTAATTTCCTCCACCAGTAAGAAATTAGATACATTCAGAAAGTTCAATTATCATATTGGCACCTTTGTACAAGTAATGACAAGAATCTGAAAGACATTGCAAACAGCTGTTTCAGACTTAGTACCGGTGGCCTCTATGGTTCTGAGCTCATCCCTTTTACCAAGCACAAATTTACAGAGTTCAGGAATCTAACGTATGCTGGACGGCAAGGAAAATGTTTCCTTTACAGACTTGCTTTGTGTGGTTTTCTTGACCTTCTCTTTATCATTGACAAAACATTTCCATAATCTGATAGTTTCATCAGCAGCTGCACTGGCCACTGTTGTGCCACATGGAGACATGGTTAAACTCAGTACTCTGGCCTCATGCCCTACAAACACGTGTAACAATACAATCAATGAGACTCCAGTGAAATGTGAAGATAACGAACAGTGATCAATCTCATAACTCCTAAAAGCAATACAAAATAGAGAATTGGGCAAACATGGACCCCTGGATATACCAGAGGTGGGATCAGGTGCCTAGGAGGAGTAAGCATCCCCTGTCGACGGGTCATACCCACCATGAGCCTATATCTTGATCAGGTAAAAGGAGTTATCCGTAGTCAAAATCAGTGTGCCAAGAACAGCCTAACAATCGGCATGAAACACGTCAGACAGCATTTGACCCAATGATAGGTTGTATTGGCAAACTAGATCATCATAATGACCATAGAATTTGCAAAATGCTGATTTTAAACAAGACTGTTGGAATCCCTGCACCATCAACTTGTTTGTCAGTAGCCTGCTTCAATTAAAAACTGACCATATGCAGAACAAGCTCTTGTGTATCGAAGCAGTTGAGAGATGTAAACACCATATGCAGGTGATGAAATATTGCTACATAAATATGGAAAGTTGATGATGGAGAAGTTGAAATCATCCCCTTTGTCATAAAGTTGAGTTGTTAGTTTGCCGTTAATATTTAATTTCGATAAAATATCTAAGTATGAAGCAGTTCTGAAGTGGACAACTCTGTGGTGTCTTTTATTTCGAGTTCACTGAGATATATTGAATCAACATATGAATGAAAATTATTATTGCTAATAGTGAGCGAAGCTTGCGTTGCGCTTGCTCCAATGATTACACAATTGAGTCCCGTGATTTGCTCTTCATCAACTGAAAAACGATGGGGACTACCCATAATGCCTCCAGAAAAATGTCGCCATCACTGTGGTATACTCCATTGACAACCCCGTAGAAAAAACAAAGTTTGGAAAGTACCATAAATGATTTTAAATTCCAGACAAGCTTTTCCATACCTTGGTATGTTTTGTTGTGGATAATTGCTTGGTTTGAAAAGAAAAACAATCGCAGCTAATGATGACGTCACAATGCACTGTTTACATCAACCGTGTTACATTTCCCACATTAAACGAATTGCCTCAAGTCGTGTTGTAAGATGGTATGGGTCTTCGCTCGTCTCAACGGTCACATCGTAAACATATTAGATAATATATCGTCGATATATCTAAATGTCGAATTGAAGGCCACAGCAAGAGATTTTTTCTTCTCACGTAGGTTTTTGAATAAATTCTGCTTCATAGGAATACAAGAGGCCCATGGGCCTAGAATCGCTCTTCTGATACATTGTAGAACAGACAAAAATTCTCACTAACTAAGATTCATCAATTAACAAAGTTTGATGATGTTAAGTCAAATAGTACCTGAAAATTTAAATGTAACTGTCCAAAAGTAGGTCACGGTGACCTACTTTTGGTTGACACACTGAAGACTCAAGATGCATCAACTGACAAGTCAAATAGTATTCAAATATAGCCGTCAAATTCCAAAACGAGGCCACAGTGACCTACTTTTTGGTCGACACACTCCAAAGACTCAAGATGCATCAATTAACAAAGTTTGATAATTGAAGTCAAATAGTATCTGAAATATTCAGATATAAATGTCAAATCCCAAAAGTAGTGACCTACTATTTGGTCAACACTCTGAAGACTCAAGAACCATCAACTGACAAAGTTTGATGATTGTAAGTCAAATAGTATCTGAAATATTCAAATATAGCCGTCAAAATCCAAAAATATGTCGCAGTGACCTACTTTTTAGTCAACACACTCTGAAGACTCAACATGCATCAACTGACAAAGGTTGATAATTGTAAGACAAATAGTATCTGAAATATTAAAATATAGCCGTCGAATTCCAAAAGTAGGTCATGGTGACCTACTTTTTGGTCAACAAACTATGAAGACTCAAGATGCATCAACTGACAAAGTTTGATGATCCTAGCTTTCATAGTGTTCAAAATATGCATCTAAAATTGAAAATGTAAAATTTGAATGTCTGTTAAATTCAAAAAGTAGGTCACTGTGACCTACTTTTTTTATAAATATGTTTTGAGGCCTCTAGACGCATCAACTTACAAGGTTTGATGATTCTAAACCTTTCGGTATCTGAAATAACAACCTAAAATGTATTCATAAATGATTAGCCATAAAATTCAGACAGTAGGTCATGGTGACATACTTTTTACATGAAGCACTTCAAGGTCCCATGATCCATCAACTGACAACTTTTGATGATCATAGGCTCAAAAGTGTCCAAGATAGAAATCAAAATCAATTTAATAATAATTACCTGCGAAATTCAAAAAGTAGGTCACCATGACCTACTTTTGAGACAAGATGATATTAGGTCCTAAGATGCATCAAGTGACAAAATTTGATGATCCTAGTCCTTATACTAAGCAAAATATCAAAGTTTTAACAAAACAAAATTTAAGGTCAACTTTGAAGTGACCTTGAGACCACACCCTTTGACCCAGGATGATGCCTTGAACAATTTTTTATCTACAACCTATCTTCATCTTTATGCATAAGTTTGGTGATAATTTGCCCAGTGGTTCTTGAGAAGAAGATATTTTAGCAACCAATACTTTTGTTTGCATTTTCCCAATTATCTCCCCTTATTAAAGGGTCACAACTGTAGTTGTAGTAAAAATGAAAGCCCTTGGGCCAAGGATACCCTGTGACAAATTTGACAAAAATGGACCAAGGGGTTCTTGAGATATAGCCCTTTCTCCAAAAAGTTAACGCACACCAGACATATGGCCATATGATTAGCTATTTGAGCCTTCGGCTCAGAAGTGCTAATAAAAACAGGTCAGTGTGTACAGTGAATGAGACTCCAGTATGTACAATCAATGAGACTCCAGTATGTGTACTACATGTGAAGGAAAACTCCAAATATTCCAGAATCGGTTATGTAGCAAAAAAACATGAACCTGTTAGCTCTGCAATTCTGTTCATCTGAGGGTATTTCCAAATGGTCAGCTGGTTCTGTGAATAGCCATGGCCTGAGATCATTTCTTTATGGTCAGTGGACCAGAGTATTGAACACACCTGTCAATGATAACTAAGGTAGACAAGGATAGACAAAATCAGATCGTTACATTTTCAGGCACCCTATTGTTCATTTATATCTATTTATTAAAGGTAGATAACTTGAAATTTCAGTATTAAAAATGTTTGAGAAAAACCGTCAATATTTTCTACCTTGTATTTCATTGCAAAGTAAAAAGCTTTGTGTCAGCTGAGAATTTAACTTCTAATAAAGTCATTTGAGTTGAACAGCTACAACAGCAAAATGTTTTTAAGGTGAACTTGCTACACCAAACGTTTATTCAATGCCCTGTTAAAGTTTCCCACATGGAGTTTGATTTCACTATCGAAAGAGTGGTACAGGCTTCAATTATTTTATATAATTTTTAAAAAAGGTTTTTTCCCCAGAATAATAATAAAAGTTTGTTTGCAAATAAGAGATTTCAAAATCCAAATTTTACTGTGATTTGATGCATGATATAAATATCTAATAGGCCTACACCTCATATAGATGTTCTAATTTTTAAATTTAAAAAAACCTGTAGCGGTAGTCTAGAAGTAGAGCGTTCACCCCGCATGCGGAAGGCCGGGGTTCAAATCCCGGCCGCAACAGACCTAAGACGCTAAAACAGGTAGTGACAGTTCCATTACCAAACGCTTGGCATCAGGTGTGAATGTCACGGGTCCTTGGAGATGATCTTAAAAACGAATGTTCAGTGTCACAGTAGGTGTGGCACGCTCAAGAACCCTCACTTCTCAATGGCTCATAATTTATTCTATAGTATAGGCCTAAATTTGAAGCCCTTCACCAGTCTTGGTGACATCTCCATATGAGAGAAAAATTCTTGAGAGGGACGTTAAACAAGATACAATCAATCAATAAACATTTAAGAAAATGAAAAATGTTATTCAGAACATAAAAAATTAATTACCTGGTTCTCGGGCCTGCTCGCATTTGTTGAAAAGATGTCGTATAACTTATTCCATTGCCATAAAAAAATCCCAATGTGGTGTTGTATTATTCCGGAAAAAATCTCATTTTGGATTAGAATTTTTTATGCTTAGTCTGAGAAACGTTTGAAAGACAAGATCAATACAACGTTACCAGATAAGCATTTGTGTATATCTAAGTTACATACATGTATGGTCAAGATGGCAGCAAACGTTTCAAAATAAGGTGACGGGTAGGTTCTACATGTACCATTGTTCTTTCAAGGAATATTGTCATTGGGTTTTCAAACACGTGCATCATATCAGAAATCTATTTGGCAACAATAAATTGCAGCTTTTGAGTCTCTATCTATTTTGGAAGCAAGTTGCAAAAACTCAAGCCAGATGACACCAAGGATATCATCTTTACTGGATAAGATTTTTTGCAAAGAAATCCGACTTGCCAGTCATGTTGTATATCAGTAATGGGCGTTTTCCAAATTTATTTCTACTGTGTTTCTGATGAAAACTTGTTTAATACAGACAAAAAAAACCCACCACAATGTAGCATGTAGCATAAAACAATGGAGAAATGAGCAAAAAATCATCAGTGAGCTATTACTTCATACAAACATTGATATATATGTTTGTCATCAGTGAGCTATTACTTCATACAAACATTGATATATATGTTTGTCATCAGTGAGCTATTACTTCATACAAACATTGATATATATGTTTGTCATCAGGTAAAAAATCCCACCAAAAAAGCAACCTCCCTCATCATTTTTTTCCCCACAATAAAATGCCTCTCTCCCTCATCAAATATTGGGAACACGCCTGAGAACCAGAAAATTAATTTTTTATGGCCTTCTCAATATGTTTTAAAATTACAGCTAAAACCTTAAAGAAACAATCCACATCCATACAAACAACATGATTTCAGGTCACATTTTAGAATTAAACTTATAATCATCTTATTTGCTGAGAAATAACTTAACCTGGCTTAATTTCCCTTGGATATTACCTGTGAGTTTGTGTCTATGGCATTAACACATGCCCCATTGGAAATGTTCCACAGTCGAATGTGTCTGTCTGCAGTTCCTCCGCCTGAGGCTAGTATAACTGGGTTCCATGGACACCAAGCTAAAGCCTAGCCAATAGAAATTAACATTACATTTATTACATGGTCACCAAGTTAAAGCCTAGTCAATATAAATGAGCATTTATTACATGGACTCCAGGCTAAAACAAATTAAACTATTACATTACATGGACACCAAGCTAAAGCCTAATCAATATAAATTAGCATTACATGTCATATTTCAAAGACCATACACAAATTGAATATTGAACACTATACCAGAAGATCCATGACTTCCACACGACATACATCCAACTTTTGTAAACAAAACTATTCTTTCTTTGAGAAAAAAATCCCCCCAAAAACGAACTACCAGTTAAGGTAGATCTATACTCGGCCTTAAATGGACTCAATCATGAAAAAATTGCCTTTACAAGATAAATATACATTCCAGTAATAGATAGACATTGCAAAATATATATGTTGACATGCTATTTTCGTTGTTATTGCTTCTCAAAAGTAAGCACCCCATCAACATTAAGGAAAATGCACTTTTCTTATTAATTACATGTATTATTTTCCCAAACAAATGGGCTGTAATAAGCAACATAGACTATATACCCTTTATCTAATGGTATGTAATCATTTATTCTAATAAATTGGAATAAATATTTTCACAATGTATACTTTATGAGCCCAAACATGTGAAAGGAAATACTGTAGGAGATACCATTTGACATCAATATCGGTCTTTTCCCTAAATTTGATGGACTAAACCTTGAGTAAATTGTTTTTGATTTACAGATTATTATCTTAGAATAAGGATTTGAGCAAAAAAATCATATGTTGACATATTATTTTAGAAGCTATCAGCTCTACAAGTACACCCCACCCTTAAAATCTTGAAAAATTATACATTATCATAATTTCGTAAGACATGTGAAGTTTGAGCATATTTACAACCTTGAATAATAATTTGAACTATGCTAAACTATAACTATTATAAGATACATGTGGTTTACAATTAAATTTTACATTTTATCTGAAAAAAAATTCTAGAGAGGCTTTGCACAATGTAAATGTAAAACGAAAGTAACAAACTGAATTTCGATGATTTTGCTTATATGATTAATGTATACGTGTAATGTGTGATATATCTTATGTCCTGAGACAAAGTTTTATATGAATCTTTACAGGTCATGAAATCATTTACATGTACTTAAAATGAATGCATGTTATACATGTTACATGTACACCACTTACACCGGTCTAAGTAGATGCAATCTCAATAAGGAACTAATAGATGCCGCCCCAATAATTTTGAAAAAGGAGAGGATGAGGAAAAAATGACAAATTCATGACGGTCGGTGAAATAAAACAAATTATTTGCAGCTGATCTTTGAAGTTTGTGTCAATATCAGTAACATTGTAGCAGCGAACACAACTACGATATCTGTGGTCACTGGATCAGCGAAATGTGAACTTTTCTTTTTTACACAGCGTACCATGTATTTGTTGATGATAATTTGGAACCTATTCTAACCCGGATCCTCATAAATGAAATATTATCATGATGCTCGTGGAAATCTGAATTGGTCTGACCCCCCCACCACTTTCTGATGTCCCGCAATTCCATATGTTGAACATTTGGATCATAGTAAAACTTTTACATACATAAATAGTCAGTGTACACTGAATGCCTCACGGACATGTACAATGTAATTGACACACCCTCATCCACCAAAATGTTGTCTGTTCTTCAACCGATTTTTTTCTAAAGCTATAATCATCTCTATCTCCCCCCTTTAAAAAAAAACCCACCACAAAATCTCAACTTAAGATTTGACTGATAAGAAGATAAGAACACCCAGGAAGGAATTGATATAGGATATTCATATCTCGCATTGCCATGTAAAAATCAAATGGATATCGTTAAAGTATCACATTTCGGAAAACGGAAGCGTGGTTCCGCATTTACATTTGATTGTGACGTAGGCCGAGTATAGGTCTACTTTAATCTTTTTTCAAGTTTATCAAAAAACCCCACCAAACCTTGAGATTGTATAAACTAGAAGTGTCTGAGTATCACGAATACCACAAGTCTGCCGAAAGTTATTCAACCATGACCCATATCAAAAGTTATCCAATCATGACCCATATCAAAAGTTATCCAACCATGACCCATATCAAAAGTTATCCAACCTGACCCATATCAGTACTTCACCTGTGTATTCTCGCGATATATCTATACCCCAAATTTCAATTCAAAATGACATTATGTCCATGTATGACTGAAAAAAATGACCGGAAACTGAGCTGTTTTAAAGTTTTTAAAAGTCCAAATGGCCCAACTCTACCAAATATTATTCGACCAAAATCCAAATACAAACTTCACCTGCATATTTTCAGGATGTATCTATACCCCAAATTTCAAGTCCAAGGGGCATAACTCTGCATAAAATACTTTGACCCAAATTATGTGTATTCTAGTGGCGTATCCTGAATTTCAATATTAAAATGTCCATGCATGACGGAGATAATGAATGGAAACTGAATTCTTGGAAATTTTCTAAGTCCAAGGGACAAAAATAATTCAACAAGAACCAAGATAAGAACTAAACCTGGATTTTCATGATCTATATATACCAAATTTCAGTTGAATATGTGCATCTGTAGCAGAGATCATGAACAGAAACTGAATTATAATGGAATGACAGAAAAGGGTAATACTATATGCTCTAGCCATTTCAAGGCAGTGACATAAAAACCAAACCTTCTAAAGGTATACTAAATATGACATAATTTGATAAGTGATATACCTTTACAGCTGCAAGATGGTGAGTAAATATTTGAATAGGTGCAACACCTTCCAGTGCCAATGTGGTGTCCCATACATTGACCACATTATCATTGCCGCCACTTGCCAATCGACGGCCGTCAGGTGACCAAGTTAAACCACAAATTTCCTGGGTGTGTCCGACTAAAGATCCAACATGGTGATCAGGAACACGAACATCATGATGATGGATGGCTCCAGATCGAGATCCACTAAATTACAAACCAAAAGTCCAATCATTCCCAAGTTTACAATCATATGTTTCTTTGCCGACATTCTCCTTATCAGCATCATCAAACCAATTATACAAGATTAAACAAGTACTGCACATCACCAGGAATGTTGCTTCTGTTGCCTTGTGTGAGTAAAAATTTTCCTTGAGGCCCCCCGTAATCTGGAAGGTCACCCAGATGACAAGTAATGCAGTCCTGCCCAATTTTTAAGAACTTATTTATGGGACTAGTAGTTTTCTTACTAGATGTCATTAAGTAAAGATGATTTTTAAAGATTGCATAATTTTTAAGGTTTTGACACCAGATTCCCTGACCCAAGGACCATGAATTTCACAGCAGAAGCTCGTCTTCACTATTATCATGTACACAGCAGAAGCTCGTCTTCACTATTATCATGTACACAGCAGAAGCTTGTCTTCACTATTATCATGTACACAGCAGAAGCTCGTCTTCACTATTACCATGTACACAGCAGAAGCTTGTCTTCACTATTACCATGTACACAGCAGAAGCTTGTCTTCACTATTATCATGTACACAGAAGCTTGTCTTCACTATTACCATGTACACAGCAGAAGCTTGTCTTCACTATTATCATGTACACAGCAGAAGCTCGTCTTCACTATTATCATGTACACAGAAGCTTGTCTTCACTATTATCATGTACACAGAAGCTTGTCTTCACTATTACCATGTACACAGCAGAAGCTTGTCTTCACTATTACCATGTACACAGCAGAAGCTCGTCTTCACTATTATCATGTACACAGAAGCTTGTCTTCACTATTATCATGTACACAGAAGCTTGTCTTCACTATTATCATGTACACAGCAGAAGCTCGTCTTCACTATTATCATGTACACAGAAGCTTGTCTTCACTATTATCATGTACACAGCTTAGTTGTTTTGATGTCCAAGCATCAAGAAGATTTTCAAAGAAAATGCATTTTCACTTTGCGAGCCATACATCCCACCATATTCCCATAACCCCTGATCCCGGGGTCATGAATTTCACAATTTTTGATAAAAACTGCCCTTCTTATTAACACTATGATCTAATTTACTAGTGATGGGACGATGATCAATTATTATTGAAAATTGGTTTACCCTTTCCGATTATCGTTTATAAAATTTTATAATCGAAAGTCGCTGTAAAAACCGGAAATAAAAATGGCGGATAACAAGGACGGAGTTGGTTTTGTGTTTTAGTTCATGAATGGTGAACGCAAGTAAAGACCATGCCGGTTCCAGATAGTGCAAATTTCACTGTTAAGTAAGACAAAGCATGCAACTTTTTTTTTGTTCAGCAGTTTTACATGTGCAATTTTTAAAAAAAAAAATATCTGTTTAAGTCCCAAGGTTAGTGCCAGTTTTATAGTAGTTTGCTGTTGGATAAAATAATAATGCATGAATGACTGGTTTTGTTCATTTAAGTAGTATTCATATAGAGAAAGTAACATACATGGTGGTGCAGAAGGTTTAAACAAATAATATTGAATGAAAAAATTATTTTTTAAATATCATAGAAAAACAATTATTAATCGAAAATCGATTGGTTTTCTTCTCCCTATTACAAAACGATTATCATCTTAAACCGATTGCCCATCACTATTTACAAAACAAAACTCATTACATCAAATACTGTCCAATGAGTTTCATATCAACCGTTTACATACTGATTAGGCCATTTCTTACATACTAATTTTTTACTACAGATTACTCCATTTACCTGATCACGATGGAGGGCTCATAGCAGGTGTCAACAGGGGATGCTTAATCCTCATACGTATATGATCCCACCTCTGGTGTTTCAAGGGATACGTGTTTGCCACTTTTAATTTTGTATTCTTTATAGTATTTATGAGATTACCTGCTGTTTCATTGTTGAATGTCCAAGAGTTAAAAGAAGATTTTTAAAGAAATAATGCATTTTCACTATAAGAACCATAAAGTTCATTTTAGTAAGTGAACTTTAGCAAGTGAACCCATGAATTTGACAATTTTGGTAGGGACACCCTTGCTCATCATGACAATACACACGAGGAGTATAGTCTATACTCCATTAGAGATTGCATCATTTTCTAAGGTTTTGACTGCTTACACAAAACGCTTACCCAAAAAATGTTCTGTACCGAATTTCACGAACGGTCATGTACTTTCAGAGAAGAAATAGATTATGTTCATATGTTAAAGTACGATGAACAACAACAGACAACTACCAATTACAATTGATATGCACCCCACATAAATCATCCATTCAAGTTGTTCAGAAGGCATAATTTCAATAAATGTGTATCACAACGGACACGTTTCATTTTGAAATGCGTAGTGTTTGAAATCTGAGCTCAAGAACATACTACACACCAAGATATTCTCAATGACATGAATTTGAAAGTCATTTTTTTGGTCAATTTGCAATGCATTAACCAATGAAACACAATGATATATGACATTACGGCGGGTAGTCAATACTTATCCCCGACGCGGTGCCACAGAAAAAAATAATAAAATTTTTACCTAACCAGGGAAGGTTAACTACATTTTTACAAAGTGATGCAAATATAACATTGACAGAAACCATGGGAAAGTAACAAATGCCAAGTCCTCAAAGTCAAACATTGATTGAGAGAAAATTTGAAAGGTTGAAAAGTTCAACAGAAATGGCTAACAATTTATTCCTGGCTATGATTGGAGAAGAATGGCAACAAGAGTACCGCAAACGGTACATAATATGCCCGTGAAATGCTTACATAGGGTGTTTTTCTTGTGCTATAATTTGTATAACTTTGCTTCAGGTAGTATCAGCCATCATGAGGCTGTGACAAACTTTCATATGAACAAAGGGTCTTAGCTTAAAAATTGAGATTTCCTTAAAATGGACCACGTTCAACAACCTGCATTTTTTTCAAAAATGGAAGAAAATCAAAATCCTTCACCAGATGCACATCTTCAGTACCTATACAAACACTCCACAAAATAAGAAGGTCCTCACTTGAAAACTGTGGGAGGAGTTGGGCAGACAAATTATGTACCCTTCATAGAATATTAATTTCTAAATAGACTAAGTTCAACAACCTGTAATTTTATAAAAAATTGTAGAAAATCAAAATCCATCCCACATGCACATTTTCAATACCCATACAAACACTCCACAAAATAAGAAGGCTCTCACTTGAAAACTGTGGGAGGAGTAGGGCAGACAAATTATGTACCCTCCATATAATATTTATTTCCAAATAAAGGGGCAAAACTCCTGGAAAAAAGGTCGAAATGGATCAAAATTGCAGTATGATCCAGAGTGACCCACAAAGAAGCTGCACAGCAAGTTTCAGCATGATATGTGAAAGGGAAATGAAATTATTAAGAGAAAACCCCGAACGGACGGACGTACAGACATCGCTGTACCATAATACGTCCCGTCTAAAGATGGGCGTATAAAAATGAAGTTGTACAAAGTAATAGTATTTATGTATTTCAAAATCAGATATTAATCAAGTTAAAGAACAGGTGGTGACTGTTGACACCCAAGGGGAACTGATGAGCACTCAAGACAAAATGACCTTATTTGAAAAAGATTTCTTCTCTAAAGGGGATGATACCTTAGCTGGGGATGATACCTTAGTTGGGGATGATACCTTAGCTGGAGATGACAAGAGTAAGCTTGTTCCTTAGCTTGTGTTGTTTTTACCTGTGACTCATTACTGTAGTCATGATATTACCATTTTTAAAATTAGTAACTGTATGTGGTATATGGTTACAACATAGCTGATGATCATGCAATATGGGACTTTTGAGATACAGATGCACTGACTTTTATTGCACATTGAATGTAATTTGTAGGGCATGTCAATTCCAGATTACAATAACAACTATAAGTAAAGAAACATGGAATTCTTCAATTGCTATCAATTTCCTGCATTGAAATGATACCTTTCAATGAAAGCAATCACTACAACCATTTATAGAAAAATGCATTTGATTATATTATGAGAGTTAGTGAGGGAAACAAATCTAGGGAATATCTTGAGGATATCGGCAAAACTTCACGCATTATATCCAAGGAAGGGCCTCTGTGGCGTAGTGGTTAGAGCATTGCGCTCAAAATCACACAGCCTCTCACCTCTGCTCGGCGCGGTTTCGAATCCCGCTCGTGCTGGTAAGTGAGAAAGTTTCCCAGTTTACTTTCGGAAGGTCGGTGGTCTCTTCCCAGGTACATTATATCTGGGTTCTCTCTTCCACCAATAAAAACTGGGCGCCACCATATAACTGAAAAATTGTTGATTGTGGCCGAAAACATCAATCAATCAATATATCCAAGGATATGTGTCTAAATGCGCATTTTCCCTTCCATCTAATTTACACCCAGGTACTAAGCACCAATAGTGACTTGAATCGTCATCGTAGGACTGTGTATGGCTCTTTAAGGACTGTCTGTTAGTAAAACACCATTTGTGTCAATGTCAGCTTTGCCCTACAATTACTTACTATCACGTAACTGCGATGTATGAATGTCAATTCTAATTGGTTGTTCCAGCACATTCCGATAGTTCCTTATTGAAATATATGAATTATTGTTGATTTTCTTGGGAAAAATTACACTATAATTCATAAAAATCCCAAACTTAAAAACATGAAAACTGAATAAACACACTTCTGTTAGAACAAACAAACCTGCTGACAATATGCGAGTTCCAAGATAAAGCTCCTACACGAGCCGCGTGTCCAGTCATCACTCGCAGCAGTTTCTCAGCTTCTGTATCCCAGAGCTGTTAAAGGTCAGGTATTGATAACGTGATGTAAATAAGTCAAGATCGATGACAATTTCATCTTAAAAATACAACTAACTTTTAATTAAGTAAATTAATTTAGAAATGTAAATTTTTAAGTTTTGAGAGTGAAACCTAAGAATATGATATTTAAAACAATAAATTAGAAATGAAATGTCAGGTGGGATCAAAATTGAGATAATTTCTTTCAGAAAGTTGATGACAGATCATTGTGTTGTGATTGTAAACTTACCTGTACAGCTCCCGAGTTGGTCCCCACTGCCAGTATGCCTCCCTCAGGGGTCCAGGACAACCCTGTTACATAATCATTCTCCGACTGCATATTCAGCAGTTGTTGAATGGTACATGTTGTTGCATTCCAGAGGTAGATTGCAGTTCCTAAAGCCACTGCTAAAATATTGGATGTGGACCAGTCTAGGAGATTTAGATCTGAAAGACAAGTATAGTGGGTTTTTTTTTTTCATTCAATGAAAGAGAACCATTAATGATACAACATGCATGTAAATACCAGTGTTGTTTTTCGATTCCCAGAGGTTCATCAAAACTAGATGTGTCAGAGCGACACAAAGGCCCCCAACTAAGTTATCTGACTGGACCAAATTTTAATTCAAAATTTCCATGATGACTGAGTGAATGAATTATCTAAAATTTTCAAACTGCAAGGGACATAAATCTACTAAAACTTATCTGACTGGAACCATAAGGCAACAAGTGTATTATCTAAATTTATATCCTGAATTTCAATTCAAACTGTCTATATTATAAATTGTGTAAAATTTCCAAAATCCAAGTGGCACAATTCTGTCAAAAACTATCATGATGTATCTACACACCAAATTTCAGCTGAATATGTGCATCTGTAACAGAGATAATGAATGAAACTGAATTATGACCAAATGACAAAAAAAGGCAACACATACCCAAATCATCTTATGACAGGGTTATAAAAACCTTTAAGGGCATTTCAAATTATAATTGTTGTGCACTCATAATAGCATTGCACAAGATATCATAAATCCTTGCACCCACTCAGTCCTGTTACTGTCAGTGACCCCCCCCCCCCCCCCCCCCCTTCCAAAGTCCCACTCCACTTTCAGGAGATAAAAGCTTTCACGAACAGACAGAAAATCATTTATACCAGATGATAAGCATTTATCAAACAAACGATGTGGAATTCCATATTATGTGTTTAAGATACATAACAAACAAACGAGGTGGAATTCCATATTATGTGTTTAAGATACATAACAAACAAACGAGGTCGAATTCCATATTATGTGTTTAAGATACATAATAAACAAACGAGGTCGAATTCCATATTATGTGTTTAAGATACATAACAAACAAACGAGGTCGAATTCCATATTATGTGTTTAAGATACATAATAAACAAATGAGGTCTAATTCCATATTATGTGTTTAAGATACATAACAAACAAACGAGGTCGAATTCCATATTATGTGTTTAAGATACATAACAAACAAGACTGTACTGTCTGTAAATCTAAGTAGATCTTAAACCCGCACTACCACCCCTCAAATCTTAGACCCGCACTACCACCCATCAAATCTTAGACCCGCACTACCACCCATCAAATCTTAGACCCGCACTACCACACATCAAATCTTAAACCCGCACTACCACACATCAAATCTTAAACCCGCACTACCACACATCAAATCTTAGACCCGCACTACCACACATCAAATCTTAGACCCGAACTACCACACATCAAATCTTAAACCTGCACTACCACACATCAAATCTTAGACCCGCACTACCACACATCAAATCTTAAACCCGCACTACCACACATCAAATCTTAGACCCGCACTACCACACATCAAATCTTAGACCCGAACTACCACACATCAAATCTTAGACCCGCACTACCAACCTTAAACACATCAAATCTTAGACCCGCACTACCACACATCAAATCTTAGACCCGCACTACCACACATCAAATCTTAAACCCGCACTACCACACATCAAATCTTAGACCCGCACTACCACACATCAAATCTTAGACCCAAACTACCACACATCAAATCTTAGACCCACACTACCAACCTTAAACACATCAAATCTTAGACCCGCACTACCACACATCAAATCTTAGACCCGCACTACCACACATCAAATCTTAGACCCGCACTACCACACATCAAATCTTAGACCCGCACTACCACCCATCAAATCTTAGACCCGCACTACCACACATCAAATCTTAGACCCGCACTACCACCCATCAAATCTTAAACCCGCACTACCACACATCAAATCTTAGACCCGCACTACCACACATCAAATCTTAGACCCGCACTACCACACATCAAATCTTAAACCCGCACTACCACACATCAAATCTTAGACCCGCACTACCACACATCAAATCTTAAACCCGCACTACCACACATCAAATCTTAGACCCGCACTACCACACATCAAATCTTAGACCCGAACTACCACACATCAAATCTTAGACCCGCACTACCAACCTTAAACACATCAAATCTTAGACCCGCACTACCACACATCAAATCTTAGACCCGCACTACCACACATCAAATCTTAAACCCGCACTACCACACATCAAATCTTAGACCCGCACTACCACACATCAAATCTTAGACCCGAACTACCACACATCAAATTTTAGACCCGCACTACCAACCTTAAACACATCAAATCTTAGACCCGCACTACCACACATCAAATCTTAGACCCGCACTACCACACATCAAATCTTAGACCCGCACTACCACACATCAAATCTTAGACCCGCACTACCACCCATCAAATCTTAGACCCGCACTACCACCCATCAAATCTTAGACCCGCACTACCACCCATCAAATCTTAGACCCGCACTACCACCCATCAAATCTTAGACCCGCACTACCACCCATCAAATCTTAAACCCGCACTACCACCCATCAAATCTTAGACCCGCACTACCACCCATCAAATCTTAATCCCGCACTACCACCCATCAAATCTTAAACCCGCACTACCACCCATCAAATCTTAGACCCGTACTACCACCCATCAAATCTTAAACCCGCACTACCACCCATCAAATCTTAGACCCGTACTACCACCCATCAAATCTTAAACCCGCACTACCACACATCAAATCTTAGACCCGCACTACCACACATCAAATCTTAAACCCGCACTACCACACATCAAATCTTAGACCCGCATTAAATACTACACATCAAATCTTAGACCCGCTTAAACACATTAAATCTTAGACTTGCACTGCCACACATCAAATCCTCAGAAACAAAAGAGTTATTTATTAAATAAAGTCTTCATTTTCAAGTATACTAAATAGTTGCAGTGATTTTAAAACACTTGTACCAACCTTAATTAACAAGATGTACTATGAGCAATGCTCACTAAGAATACCCCCCGCTTACCCAAATCTCCCAAAGAGTGTTGTTAATAGGTATAAATTACCTCTTCCCTGAGTGTAAAAATATGGTATGCCTTTGTAGAAGAAAATGGAAGATATAGTCCGAACACAAATCCATGGCATAAACCTATAATTTTGACCTTGAAATCAAAGGTCAAGGTCATAAAGAGGTCATGGATGTACATGACACATAGTCTCATGGTGATACACCCATGTCTTATGGTATGACTATGTCAAAACCCTATAATCAATTTTGACCTTGAGGTCAAAGTTCAAGGTCATATAGAGGTCATGAAGGTACTCGACACATCGTCTCAAGGTGATACACTCATGTGTCAAATATGATATGCCTATGTCAAAGAACAAAGAAGTTAGGGCCCGGACACGAATCCATTGTAAAAAACCTTTAATTTTGACCTTATAGTCAAGGTCATATAGAGGTCATGAAGGTACTCGACACATCGTCTCATGGTGATCTACCTGTGTGCCAAATATGGTATGCCTAAGTCAAAGAACAAAGAAGTTATGGCCCGGACACAAATCTGCAGACAGACAGACAGACAGTGATTCCTATATACCCCCCAGAACTTCGTTTGGGGTTATAAAAAGACAGAAAGAAGGATGGGCCAAATACTTAATGTTACTGCTAAACCCCAATCTACCTAAATAAAATCAGACCTCATCTGCTCCCTTATTATGAACATTACTGATAAACCCCAATCTACCTAAATAAAATCAGACCTCATCTGCTCCCTTATTATGAACATTACTGCTAAACCCCAATCTACCTAAAATAAAATCAGATCTCATCTGCTCCCTTATTATGAACATTACTGCGAAACCCCAATCTACCTAAAATAAAATCAGACCTCATCTGCTCCCTCATCATGAGTAGCAGCAGAACAATAGCTCTCAGAGAAAAACCTGGGATAAACCAGACTGACTACAGAGGGCTACAGTTTCTGCAGCTAGTAATGACCAGCAGATAAAGGGATCTAATTTTCATGAGATGGGGTTAACCTAGCAGAAGATCTTACAGTAATCATCCAGAAGTTCCGGTGCATCCAAAATCCGATCCGGCTGTTGTGGAATGTTGCGTGTTGAGGACTTTGGGAGTGTTGTTTTGTTATACGAGTATAATACTTTCATTCTGTTGTCATGCCCTGTGAAGAATTTTCATGAAAATTTTTAAACAAAAAAATAAGTATTTCAGTGAGAAACCCAAATCAAAACTATCAAACATTTCAGATTTTGTAAATGGAGTTATGTAAATGGAGAAGGTCATATGGTTCACAATTATTCATTGAGAATGTACTATATATACCTGTGACAGGGGTTGGTTGACATTCATTGAGAATGTACTATATATACCTGTGACAGGGGTTGGTTGACAATTATTCATTGAGAATGCACTGTATATACCTGTGGCAGCTGGGCATTTGTTGTTGAAGGACAGGATCTTTATCTCCTGTGGATCGTCCCCCTTGTTCAGAACACTATTAAGCTGATTCTGATAGGGAGCCTTTGATGGAGAACAGTCTGGGTCATTTTCTTCATTTTCTCCAATCTCTTTCATAATGGCATAATGGCTGACATCAATGTCTTGTGATGAACGGCTTGGAATAAATCTAAGATTCCAGGAGTAAAAACAAGAGGTTCATAAGGAACAGTGCTCAAAAAATGAAAAAATAAAATTTGATTCAGATTTAAACTTTCTAAGTTATCATCCGGAAACCCAATTTTTCTGAAATTTTCATTGTATTTTCGGTCACTGTGACTCTGACCTTTGACCATTTTTCTCCAAAATTAATAGGGGTCTTCCTTACCTGGTACCCAACAATATATCAAAGTTTCATTTGATTAGATTGTAAACTTTTCGAGTTATCATCCGGAAACCAATTGTTGACGCCCAACCGAATCACCAAACCCATAGCCGAGTTCAACTTCGTTGCAACTCGGCGAAAAATAGAAAAATAAAATTTGAAAATTTTCAGCTCCATTTGTGTCCATGCCCCTTTAATTACACTCTGAGAAACTTGCATAAAGACCTCTCTTATACTGGACAGACAGCTAATGTCAACTCAGTTAAAAACATTCAGGAAGATGAGCAAAAATATCCAAAAAATATAAAAGCACATTTAAAGCAATATCAGCTGTCATTTTGGTGTTGAAATTTTTTTTGGTTAAATTTTATTTCACTGTTTCAATGACGAAAAAAAAGAGGTTTTGATTATCAACTTTTGTTATTGATATTTGTGTTTAAAAATCTACTTAGAGGCTAAAAAATATTCAATTTAGTTTTAATTTTATCAAGATTGTGGATAAAGTTAAATACAAAGCTATCACAATTGCAGACTTTTACAGCAAAAATAAAATGTTCAGATTTAGAGCTACTTGTAGTATTGCTTTAAAGGGGCATGGACATGATTTGAGCTGAAATTTTCATTTTTCCATTTTTAATGTTCAAAATGCTTAATTAAGGTATTTCCAATGGTCAGCAAAAATTTGAATGTCAGTTGTTGAGGTACATGGGAGATACTAGCTCACAATTCTTTGTTACATGTATGTAAACAAAGCTCGTGCCCTGTTTTTGTTTACCTATGCATGTAAGGTAGATATACCAGTAAAAGTCAGGGTTGGGCGGTTAAAACCGGTGGTTTTAACCGTCCTGGTCAATACTCCCCAAGTGGTCAATAGTGATTTAAACTGTCCATTTTCCTATTTTTGTACATTTCTTGCAAAGATAAAGATAAATTAAGTCTTTTCATTATCTGGATCAATTGTTGATTAATATTTTTCATTAGATAATCAAATGTAATTTCATAAGTTTAATATATTTGGTTTGCTGAAACTGACCAAAATATCTTCAGTACCTACCAGAGTGTTACAGTTCTATAACACAGCTTGACGATTGGAGACAGACCTCTTAATACATGTACCTGGACAGATTTAATAATAAAAGGTACCTGGACATTACCTGAGCACAGGAAGCAGAGTTGACAGGTGTTTAATAAACATAGGCTGGGACCAGATATGACCAGTGTGCCTGTTGTTGTTATGAAAACATCACCAACCCACCCCCTCAAATGTTTATTCAACAGTTAAAATGAAGATTGATGTTAATACTTATAGGTAGTTCTTGTTAAACTAAGGAATTTGAACAGAAACTATTACATCTTCCCCAATTTAACAGAGTCATTTGTACATATTATTTATGTAATATTATGACTTATAAGTATATATTATAAACTGATAGTGCATGTTAGGAATTACAGAATTTACCATAATGGTCACTTAAACATTTAAAATAAATAACACAGACTATAATGACCAAATAATTTTCAATCGACCAGTATTAACCATGCAGTATTGACTGGTTTTAACCAGTATTGACCACCAGCCCGGTCAATACTCATTTTCACCACTTTTTTGCCAACCCTGGTAAAAGTTTGTTCAAACCAGATTTTTCAATTTACAAGTTAATTCTGAACAAGATGTACTATGAGCAATGTTCACTAAGAATACCCCCCGCTTACCCAAATCTCCCAAAGAGTGTTGTTAATAGGTATAAATTACCTCTTTCCTGAGTGTAAAAATATGGTATGCCTTTGTAGAAGAAAATGGAAGATATAGTCCGAACACAAAACAACGAATGGCATAAACCTATAATTTTGACCTTGAAATCAAAGGTCAAGGTCATAAAGAGGTCATGGATGTACATGACACATAGTCTCATGGTGATACACCCAATGCATGTCTTATGGTATGACTATGTTAAAACCCTATAATCAATTTTGATCTTGAGGTCAAAGTTCAAGGTCATATAGAGGTCATGAAGGTACTCGACACATCGTCTCATGGTGATACACTCATGTGTCAAATATGATATGCTTATGTCAAAGAACAAAGAAGTCATGGACCTCAGTGTTTTCCATTCATTTCATTTGAACAGGCCCATTTAGAATTGTAACAGGCCAGGGGGGGTATGGGGGGATTCTCCCATGAAATTTTGGCAAATTAGACGCAAAATCCTGCATTCTGAGGCATTTCAGGGGGCAAAATGACCCTTGTTCATATGCCACTTTTTAACCTACATTTTTAAATATATACCAAAGGGTTGAACATTTTTACCTCAGACAAGTTAGTCACAGTGGTGTTAAATACACAACTTTCCGATGTTTTGACCGGAAGAAATCATGTAATGTATTCGTTCGACGCTTCATTATTTTTCACTGCCATGTGCTTCTCACGCGCAAGGTGAGAGTTTGAAATATCGTCCCATCAAAATCGCCGTTTCAAAAAGCTCTCGATAAAAACATAAACAAGGAAGAAATATGAAAGATATTTATAGCCAACCAATTGCTACCGCATACATTCTTTGCAAAGATCGATCGTGTAAATCAACATCACTGAAATTGACAACATATTATTTTTTGATTTTTTTAAATTTGAACCGGCCAGAAAATCGTTTGAAATGGTCAATTTGGCCGGCGGCCGGTTCTTAGGGAAAACACTGGGCCCTGACACGAATCCATTGTAAAAACCTTTAATTTTTACCTTGAGGTCAAGGTCATATGAAGGTCATAAAGGTACATGACACATTGTCTCATGGTGATACACTCATGTGTCAAATATGGTATGACTATGTCAAAGAACAAAGAAGTTAGGGCCCGGACACAAATCCATTGTAAAAAAACTTTTAATTTTGACCTTGAGGTCAAGGTCATATGAAGGTACATGACATATTGTCTCATGGTGATACACTCATGTGTCAAATATGGTATGTCTATGTCAAAGAACAAAGAAGTCATGGCCCTGACACGAATCCATTGTAAAAACCTTTAATTTTGACCTTGAGGTCAAGGTCATATGAAGGTCATGAAGGTACATGACACATTGTCTCATGGTGATACACTCATGTGTCAAATATGGTATGCCTATGTCAAAGAACAAAGAAGTTAGGGCCCGGACATGAATCCATTGTAAAAAACCTTTAATTTTGACCTTATAGTCAAGGTCATATAGAGGTCATGAAGGTACTCGACACATTGTCTCATGGTGATCTACCTGTGTGTCAAATATGGTATGCCTAAGTCAAAGAACAAAGAAGTTATGGCCCGGACACGAATCTGCACAGACAGACAGACGGACCGACAGACAGAGTGATTCCTATATACCCCCCAGAACTTCGTTCGGGGGGTATAACAATCAACATAATTTAATAGTTTCTAGTACAACTTATTTTCTTTTAGACACACTATTTTCTATCATGAGCCTTGTTTAAATGTTTACATATAACAAAGAATTGCGAGTGCTGTATCTCACTAGTAACTCAAAAACTGATATTCAAATATTGGTTGACCATTAGAAATACATTATTTAGTTAAAGCTGTATGACCCGATGTTCATGTATTATTTTTGTATACATAATTACTTTAAAGCAGATTAATTACTATATAAAGTTAACTTTCCCTTAATCATATGCTTGAAAACATCTGCATGTAAAAGAAAGCAGTGAGAATATTATTTAGAAAGTAAATATATAAATCATCCCATAATAGACGTCTATAAATAGACCCACGTGCATCAGGGGAATCCCAACATGATGTATTAACTCATACGCAACTGTCTAGTTTTAAGACTGAAAGAGTGTAAAACAACGAATTACTAAGAGGTATTTGATATTTTTATTTCTATTAAAACTTGTGGCATGGTACTGTTGTAACAAAATACACAGCTTTACACAGATATTTAGACCACCGATGATCTGAAAGTTTGAACTGGTCATGTGACTGTCTATTGAAATGGCAGAGTGACGCGGTTATTTGTAAACATCGATTTAAAATCAAATAATTTGGGTTAAAACATGTGAAATAATTTATGATATGTCATACAGCCTCATAGCTACATCCGTGTGATGATTTAATAGCGCTTTTATGAGATTGAAAAAATATTGTAATTCGGACCATACAGCTTTAAGCACTGTAAACAACAAAAATGGAAAAATAAAATTTTCAGCTCGACCGTGTCCATGCCCCTTTAAATGACCTTGATATTTGACATAAAAAACAACATGAGTCATTTTAAAATCATAGGAACTATCTAAACAGAACAAAAATAATAAAGCTTTTCTAAAATTGAGTATAAATACTGGTATAAAGATGTGATCTGACCTGTCAGGGCCTGATTATACTGGTATAAAGATGTGATCTGACCTGTCAGGGCCTGACTGTTTTGTATAAAGATTTGATCTGATCTGTCGGGACCTGATTATACTGGTATAAAGATTTGATCTGACCTGTCAGGACCTGATTATACTGGTATAGAGATGTGGTCTAATCTGTCAGGACCTGATTAAACTGGTAGTCCCTGAAACGTTCTACTTTCCCACTTGAACGGTGAACGCACGCAGAGCGAATGGTGAACGCAATTTGGTGAACGGTGAAAGCACGGAGAACGCAAAGTGAACGGTGAGCGCACGGTGAACGCAAAATGGTCTATTCATTCGGTATATTTCGGATTTTTCCCTTGGATTGTACTTACTTTATAATCAGGTGGAGTATATATGAATACATATGTTTGTTCATTTTTGTGCAAATACTGGATGTATACTTCTCATGAAAATGATCGTAAATCACATCAATGCACGTATAAAAAGAAAATTTCATAGGTAAATTCTTTAAAGCATTACATATACAGATACATGTATACATGAAAAATAGAAACGTATATTTTATAATATTTAGAATTCTTGACATTTTCATAGATCGTGAATATTAGTGCGTCATCTCGGTATACTACATGCAATTATATACTTAGCACCAAGAATTTACAGATGCACATGCATGACTTCAAAATTTACAAGCGGGGTCATTTGGATTACACGCAATTAAAAAAAACATCCCCGAAAGGAGTTGAGATAAATGCATTGAACAACCAGCATGGGTAGAACAGGTACTTCATGTGCCTCGTGTTGACACCTGAACGCTTCTAAATAGTATAAAAGGTTTACTCCCACGTAGATTTTGCGTAATTCACTTTACTGTAAATACAGATATAGTATATCGAACTGAGGAAATAATCTCCCAGAATTAATGTACGTATGTACAAAATAGATAGTGTGACCATGAATTTACATTTAGATTGTGCAATATTTATATATTTTTGATGCGGATAAAACTGTTTATTGCACTGAACTATACGTATATCATATGTAGGGCAGAAATATACGAGAAATATTTCCTCTTTATATTTGAGACAAACGGTTCAAAACTTTTAAATTCGGGGAAAGGAGTAAATATATTTATTGACAATGTCTCTCACAAAGATAGGCGTGAAATAATCAGAAATATTTGTCAAATCAGTTTGACATTTGAGCACGAATGTGCATTGAAACGTACAGTGTAGCATAGTTTTTTTAAGTAAGAGAGAAAGAGGGAGGGGTTTAAGAAAAATGATAAACTTATATCGAATTCTTGTCAAGTGAGACAAAATAAAATATAATAAATTGTGCTTTTGTCCATACTTGGAAAATATTAAAATGATAATTCGGGTGGGGACAAGGTACTTATTAACTGAAACTGCCTCATTTTTGTACACGTACCAGCGTTCGCTGCTCGTTCATCGTTATATGCACATGTATAAGGGTTAAATTCATAACTGAAGGCTATTGCATTTTTCTCTCATTCAGAACTTCTCCCACTTTTTACCCAAACAATACTTGTGTTTTGTAATGATAATAACAATGATTTATTCCATTCTTTGATATTGATGAATGATCCGCAGTTTTCCTTGAATTTTCACAGTTGATAATCCTGGTACTTGTACTTTATAAATTCAAGTTTTGATATAATAAGAAGTTTACTTTCATTCTTCACGAAAACTCAGTGGTCCGAAGACCGAGGCTAGTGAATTTTAGGGTCAGGTCAGTGAAAATAAAAAATCAGGAAGTCCAATGGGCTTGTAGACTTTTTGTTAGTTACATTAGATATAATGTTGGATTTAGATATTCTAAATGTCTTCTTTGCTTAAATTTACCACAAAAATAAAAGTAAATCAATAAAGAGCACATAAAGTAAGTGTTTGGACATCTTGGTTTGTTTATTTCATTAAAGTAAAGAATGATAACTATACTTGCAATTGTCAAAATAACTTGTACGTTGATCACGTGAATATTCAAAGAACAATTTGTTGAAACAACAAAAATGGCCACGTTCTGTATCGCATTGCGTACCGGTAATTGCTGCTTAATTGCATTGTCCAATCAAAATGAACTTCGTCAATTGCAGTTATCTCTCATTTTATGCAATTTCTATAGTTTATAGAATTAATCAATCGTTTACATTTGATGTTGGAAGAGAACTACGGGTAGGGCTACTTCCTAAGGTGCTCTCGGGCTTTTGTGAAAAATACGTGAATGTGTAGTCTTGTTGTTTGCAGGCGAAGAGAGAGAGAAAATATCGTGTACGGTGGTGTTTTTCTGGTATCGACAGAAAGGATGTCTTAGGATGGATATGAATACGAGTAATACCAGTTTCAGTAAATTAATTGTACAATTTTACAATGCATTCCATAATGTATGTGATAAACATGTACTATGAAAATTTGGGAGGCCAGTAAAGAACTGGAGCCACAAAGTACTAAAATTGGCCCTTTCGCGAAAATAAATGAGACTTTCACAGTTGATGCTCTAGGATTTATAGCTTATAGAACAATTTATTTTATAACTACATGTATATCTTTTCTAGTTTTCGTTTTACAGTCGTTTAAACTTTGTATTGTTTTTCAACAAAAAAACTATATAATGCCATGATGTTGATGTTATGAGAATCACAGTGTAATGCACAGAAAATGGACGCATAGGTTAATATATATTTTTTGGGCTTATTCTGGTTGTAAATCACAACTGTTAAAATACTAGGAACTTGTATATTTTTTATCACGATGTTTAAATTTGTGATATATTACCCTTTCCCACTACATAAAACTTTACAATTTTTTCCCCGCTGTATTGAACATAATTGAAAAATTGTGATCAAAAATTAAAATTCCATGCAGTGAAAGGACCACAGCAAATAGTATTGTTTTACCATCTATCTCAAAGACCAGTTTATATTTTCAAGTTGCATATATCTATTCGTATCAATTTCCATTAAAATTGATATTAATTGGCGATAAAAAGAGAGACAACTGTATAATTTCGGTTAAACTTGAGTAAGTATAGTAACTAATTAGAAAAATGGATTTTTAAACATCCTCCTCGTCAACTATTTTTAAAAAAATAAAACACGGTGGACTTTTAAAATTGTCGGCACCTCTGAAGTCTTAATTTTCTGAGCGAGGTAGACCTTTAAGTCCACGGAGGATTTCCGTGCATATCTGACATCTGTGCCTCCTTTGTGCCACCGTGCACCTTCATGTGATAAAACAAAGAAATAAATACTAAGCGAAATATTAGTGGGTGAAAATTAAAATGTATAAAACGGCGACTTGTATATATTCATATCATTTAATGATATATATTATTTTAAATTTATAAAAGTAATTTAATTTTAAAAAATGTAC
Source organism: Ostrea edulis (assembly GCF_947568905.1). NCBI lineage: Eukaryota > Metazoa > Mollusca > Bivalvia > Ostreida > Ostreidae > Ostrea > Ostrea edulis. Next base: position 53,774,966 of record NC_079172.1, read on the forward strand.
CTTCACTATCATACTGATTTGATAACTTACTTAAATTGTTTACAATTACGTCTTAAAAGAATATTAGATGATTTAGATCCGCTGTCCACATGTTTACAGGTAGTGTAGAAATATCAAAAAGTGTACAGTTGACAATGATTGAAATAAGAATGCGAACGATTTTTTGTTTATTCAGTGACTCACGAACTTACCCGTCTTCTGAATGAAAGTTGTAAAACAAACATACTATTTTTTTGGTCAGTTATAACACCCGAAAACGGGGGTAAAAATCATCTTCGCTTGCCATGGGTTTTTGGTCATTGTGCTCTTCGTGGACTGAATACATTTTGCTATCGAAGATGGAAAAAATAATTTTAAAAATGCCTAGATTGTCCGCTTGCATAAACATGTATTACGGTTTTTTAAAAAATCCATTGAAGTTGTAGTAATATAGAATATATATTTATTTATTTTTGACTGAGAGGGCTTTATATAGCTAGGCACGTAACATCGGTTTAAAAAAGGGAGGGAGCAGTCCTAACTTGCACCAGCCGAATATAAAACACGGAAAAAAAGGGAAATTAAATATATCAGAATTAAGTGGAATAATTAATTAGTAAGAAGAATATTGTACATTTTAAGATTAAACTTCCCGTACCTGTATACAATTACTGATGCTCTCTCTCTCACGATGTTATAGATTCAGTACTGTTGTATAGTGTGTATAAATAGAAGCAACTAAAATGCAAACCGTCAAATCATTTTTTCTATATATTTTTTGTGTGAACTAGTTGCATTTGACACCGAGATTTTAAAACATCCTTACAGTAGACTTGGATGGGTCCATGTGGCGACCTATCCACTGCACACTTAAAGAAATTGAATTCGGGAGGGGGATTGGGACAGTTTGAGTGGATGAAGACCACCACCCACCACCGCCACCACACACATGTACACAATTTTTAAAAGGTTTTGAAGATTGGACAATTTAAGCACAATTTTCTGTTGCTATTGTAGGCTGGATTATTAAATTAAGATATATTTATTGGCACAACACATGTCCAGTTTATTAATTGGCAAAACACATATAATATAGCATTCAGTCCGTCTGTCATAATTTAATTTTATTTGTAACACGCAATTTGATTTGTTGAGCACGCTGAAAAAAATATTTGTTTATATTGTATAAATGTAACTTGGTATGGAGACAGACCTCCTTGACAACCAAGACGACCCGACACTACTTTTCCTTTTCTAATTTTACATTGGACAATGGAACACTGATACGTTGATAGGTCTTCAAACTAGGCCTATGAAATAAGAAAATCAACGGAATTAAACATGCACAATAAATACTGTATTGTCTTATCCCCCCCCCCCCCCCCCCCCCAAAAAAAAACACAGCACAGTCTTTGTTTACAAGTAAAGTTACATAAAAATAAAAAATAAAAAACTCTTGACATGTACAACGATATCATATGTGAAATAAAAAAAACCCACCAGTATATCGAGTATTTTCATATGGGGGTTACTTGATCCGCCTATCGAAGCATAAACTGCGTCATGATTCAATGTCTTACAACAGATGACGTCATGTCTCATCAATAACATGTGGATCGCTAAGATCTATGAATTGCTTACATAAATTACTGTGTCGGATTTAACTGGCGGCAATGCTGCATGATATGGTAAGTCACATTGTAGTTTAAATCTTTTATTTTGAATTCCCTTTTTCCTGACCAGGCCATGCTAATATTCAGCCCGAAACTTGGACGTACTGTAAATCAAAGAAGGACTTGCTCCCAATGTACGTAAAGTTAAATAAAACAGTTATTTCGAATGTTGACAGTCTAAAGCTGCGTAGTAACAATTTTGTAAAATAAATAAAGCAAAAATTATTCGATATTATATCAGTACCATACAAGAATACTTGCGTGAAGCCTGAATATTTTCCGATATCCCAAAGTGAAAGAAGACGCCATGTACATTACAGTCACTAGGCCTAACAGTTCGGTAACTGTCGTTTCGTTTAATGATAATGTTTATGATAAATCTACCAAAATTGTATACAGTTTTTAAGCAACGATGCAATGAAGATGCTTTGTGAACGACTTTAAAAGATGAAAACAACTAGGTATTGAAAATGAACATCTATAGTAAAAGAACAAAACAAGCTGCAACAGAAAACTATTATTAGGTGAGGGAATTTCCCTTGCTTTAAAAATAAACTCCAAACTAAAATGACCTATACATGACACGAAATAAAAAATGTAGTTTGTGTCTCCATAATTAGATACTTAAATCAGCCATATTATCTGTAAAAATCAAGTTTACCACCACCAGAGCATTATAACCGTAATATTTTTCAGCAATCCGGAATATCGTTTTTTGAAAAATAAAAATAGTGCTCCAAGCTTGCCCTAAAATATTTTTGCATTTATGGTCAATTGAAAAGGTGTATAATATAAAAATACTTTAAATATTTTGGGCAAGATGAAACCAGTATGGCAAAACCTTTACAAAATAACCAGTTTTTGGTGAAAAATGACAAAAATACGGTACCATATTCGGTTCTAGTATGTATACAGCTTTAGTTGTGCTCCTATTTTTAAAATCCACATGTTTTTTTAAACCCCGGATTCTGATACATATTTATAACACCAATACTCCTATTCAACATTTACTTTAATTTTTATATACAGTGAAACCCCGTTATTACGTTCTCCCTTTATTACGTTAGTCCACATATTACGTTGGAATTTCAAAGCACAAAACCATTTCTTAACAAACCTATATAAAATAGACCTCGTTATTACGTTGCCCTAAGATGCCGGGACTCGGTATTACGTTGTAAAAATTCCGACAAAAACGTAATAAACCCCTAATTATTCAATAATGATTCTCAAAATAATAAGCCATTCACACCTTGACTGTCTGAGACAGTCACCACGTAAATTTCCTGGTCTGTTTGGGGATTAGAGACGCTTGACTGATCACGCTTCGATAGATCTAGCGACATCAATACAGGTGAATACCTCGTATCGAAGCCAGTGATAAACTATTAAATAATGTTTATTTAGACATTGTACTCTATGAAATTTACTTCATTTTTCATATTTTGATAATCGAAGAAATAATTTCTCAACCACCTGAGTGTTCAGCATAGTGTGATTACCTTCGCTATTAAAACTCTATTTACGGACAGCTTTGGTACCTAACATGAAAGACAAGATTTATCGTAGCATTGTTAAACCGCTTGGGTAACTGCTTGGACATAGGTGACGAAAGGTGGTCAATTAAAAAATTGTCCGTTGTTTGGACATGCAGCTTGGGTGTTCGTAAATCTCGTCCATACATACACCAATCAAACTGTCCTGTGTTATCGGCCGATTCGCGCACGGCATTTACCTCAGTGAATATTCTAAAATCCCTTGATGCGCACGTGATTCTAGTGCCATCATTTAGCGTTATAAAT
>NC_079172.1:53783419-53803419 GCF_947568905.1 Ostrea edulis
TTTTCCTATCACGAGTCACATACATCTATCTCTATGAATTGCAAGCCTAAGTTTAGTGGTATTGTAACTATTGTTGCTTGAACAAGACATTTCTGCTGTTTTCAAAATCTTGATATAACTACTCTAGTATTACTTTACATTTTATTCAGACAAAACAAAACTTTCAAGTTCACATATCTTTGAAAGAACAAAGAGTGGAAAAAGTTTGATGTTTTGTTAATCTAATTAACATCTTCTCTGAACTTTTGTAAATAATTAATCTGCATTTTGATTGGCTTATGCACTCAGATTTGAGGCAATTAAACAAGCATTAATGAAATGATTGATTGATTGTATCTTGATTAACGTCCCTCTCGAGAATTTTTCACTCATATGGAGACGTCAGGCCAAAAATAAAAATGGATTTGTTTGATGTACTCCGACCGACCCGTCAAATTTGCTCCTACCCGATAATTTTTTTCAGCAATTTAAAATTTCATTTTTAAAATTTTTTTTTTTGGTTCCCTTGAAAAATAGAAAATTCTCCTTATTTTAAAAGAAAATATAAAAAAAAAATTGCATGACATTCCAAAAAAAACCCCCCAACAACCTACCTACCGACCTTGAAAAATGTGGGTCGGAGTACATCAAACAAAAATATTTTTAATGATGGCCTCACCAATACTGGTGAAGGGCTTCAAATCTAGGCCTATGCTCTGTGCTTACAGCCATTGAGCAGTGAGGGTTATTTAGCGTGCCACACCTACTGTGACACGGAACATCCGTTTTTTGAGGTAATTTCCGAGGACTCGTGACATTCACACCTGATGCTAAGTGTTTGGCGATGGAACTATCACTACCTGTTTAAACAACTTCTAAAGGTCTGTTGTGGCCAGGATTCGAACCCTGACCTTCCATATGCAGGGCAAACGCTCTACCTCTAGACCACCGCTGCGGTGGAACATTATCGATTGTGACGACTTCTTACAATGACCATGATAGCGCAAAAATATAACAATTGTTATTAAACTCTCAAACTGTAAACCATTGATGCTAAACATTTTATATATCAAAAATGTTGATTGTCAACCTCTCCATCATCATCAAAAGCCACGCTATTTTTAAATGCTTATTGCTATAATAATGATATTGCATATCAATAGAGAAAAACACGGGAAATTTTTGTGGGTATACTCCAGTTGAGTACAATGTAACATCCATTCCAGTGAATTGTGAATCAATGAAATATCAAATACAGTCGTTTGCCCAGTTCCGGATCATTGCCAGTTCCGAATCACTTAGTAATTATCATTAAAAAATATTTAATTAATGAAATAACTTTTACCTAGAAAGGTAAATCATGTTGAAAATGATTACTGAAGGATACAAAACTGATGTAATTTTTATCCAACCCAGGTTTATTACTTGTCACACTTCTTTAATACATTAGGACTTCGACATCTTGATTACTTACATGCTTGGGAAAAAATCGCGGCTGGGGGGAAAAGTCGTCTGTAGCTAAAAAATAACCAAGTTTTCTGCACAAAAAATAAATGCATTTAATTGATATATCTTTCAGCAAATGCATCAATAAATATTTCTTCAGTGAATGCATTACTGTAGTTGAGATGCCTTATCAAAGAGACACCATCTGTTTGTCCAATTCCGGATCAGTCGTGTCAACTACTGTCATACGCGACTTGTTGAACTTAGTTTTAAACTTTGAGCAATATCTCAGTTCACATTAAATGCACTGTTCGCTTTATAGAAGTAGTGTCAGATATAATACGCACACATTTTTTTCATAAACACAATAAACTTTTTTTTCTGATTACCAAAATGAATACCCCCCCCCCCCCCCCCCCCCACTTAATACATTTTAAAATGATAACATCGGTACAGTAAATATACTATATATTGCATCTAGATTCACATCTTGAAATTGCTATTTAAAAAGTATATAGGCCTACTGTAGTCAATTCAATTTTAAGCATATTAATATACATGTATGACTGTATTATTTTTTCTTTCCAACTCCGCCAACTCCACAAGAAAATGCCGAAGGATCATTATAGATATATAACGTTAGATCATAACCACACTCAGAGAAAGATAATTATTAATGTTGATTTAGAGAATTTTGAATGCCACAGTTTTGGCTATGTCAATGCCTAAATGTGAAGCTTTGAATATTGTTCAATATATATAACGTCAATAATGTAAAGATTAATTTTAACTAGTGTTTGATTTGATTTGATTTCTACAAAAACTAGGTATATATTAAGCAATATAAACATACACACGTACTGATTTAAAGTTTCGGACCGATTGAAAGTCGGATCGGGTCAGTGAAAGTTCGAATCAACCTGCAGTTGTTTCAAACATCCCCGTGATTCGGAACTGGCGCATGGGTTATGAAAAATGCAAAGGCCGGTGATATATTTACCACGATTTCCGAAGATTTTTTGTTATTTTTCATTTTAGTAACTTCTGATCTTCTCACAAGACGATTAAAACCTACAGTATCTTCGTGGATTGTACCACTAGCAATCGTTAATGAAAATGCGATCCAGAAAAAGGCAAACGACTGTACATGTACTTCAATTCAGCAAACAAATTGAAATGGGTATATCTTATGATTGCTTGAAAAAACATGGACATATAGTCCTTTTCCCAATGATCTCAATTTTATTTTAGTCCATTTAGTACATTTTCAATCACTGTCCGACATTCAATCTGACCTTACTTTAGTTTCATTCTCTGTCTCCTAACTAAACAGGTCCAATCCAAAGACTATTTCTACCTACGTAGGTATTAATAGCTACATAGGTATTTAAAGCTACTTAAAGTAGCTACTTCTACCTAATTTTTTTGAAAATATAAATAAATAATAATTAAAGCGCATCTTTTAAACAGGTCAGTCGTTTCATGTATCATGTTGTGCACGGCAAAATTCAGAGTGTAAATTTGAATACTTTACGAGGGTGGAGACTGCAGAGGAAATGCATGAAAATTCGCCCCAAAAACCTTTAATGTAAAACTGCATGAAGGTAAACTTTAAAATTAATACAGATTTGTTAGACATTCTACACTTTTTCTCACATAGCTTTGATCCTAAACTCATAGAAAATGGAACTGGGTGCTGTTATTTATGCAAATTTGAAAAGTTAGAAAGTAATCATTTTTGTGCAATATTTTTGTGGTATTCATCGTCAGTGTAAGTGAATTAAAAAATTTGGTACACGCCATATTGCGCCGTTCCTGCGTTTGACCACGAAATGCAAGTAAAGGAAAAAATAGCTACCTGTAGTAGGTTTAAATACCTATGTAGCTATAAGTACCTACGTAGGTAGAAATATAATCCGAGATTCCTCTGACTCTTAACCCCGCTTTTATTTTGTGACTTCTGCGGGGGAGAGTCAGAGCAGACTCCATATTGAAAAGTGGGAATTCAGCGACACCAGCTGGTGTCGCTGCTTTACCTAACTCATACAGCTTTATTTCGCGGACCCATCTTCCAAGACGCGAGGATTCAGTTATTGGAAGATTATTCTACAAATACGTCATGATTAATACGATGCTATCGCCGTTTAAACGATGGAATTTTGTGTTTACATGTGCTGACGTCATGCGCAAAGAAATCAAATGGCGAGGCGGCGACCTAATTCAAGTGATGCTCCATATGTCGGTGTTAGGGCCGTTTAAACGGCGATAGCATCGTATTAATCATGATCTATTTATAGATTTATCTTCCGTTAACTGAATTCTCACGTCTTGGAAGATAGATCAGCGAAATAAAGTTGTAAGAGGTAGGTAAAGCAGCGACACCAGCTGGTGTCGCTGAATTCCCACTTTTCAATATGAAGTCCACTCTGACTCTCCCCCGCACATGTCAAATATAAAAGCGGGGGTAAGAGTCAGAGGAATCTCGGATTAGTAGAAATAGTCTTTGGACTGCACCTGCTAAACACTTCTTCCACTGCTGTCAACCTCAGTAACACTCTCTACATCATCCTCTTATAATCTCTCGCATGCTAACGTTAGTTTGTATACTCATGTCAACTATAACATGTGTATTCTCTTTTAGAGAAGTGGACAGGCAATCGCATACTTAAACAGCTGTTAAAGGCTATGCCTGGCCACTTCTCTAAAGAGCTAGCCTACATATTTTTTTCTGCATTTCCAAGAATCATTCAATATTCGTATACTTTACCAACCTTGATCGATCCAGTAAGACGAGATGATACAACTTTTTCACTGTTCAAATATCATGGAGCTAACTGTCAGATTCTTAATTTAGTAGCTATTTTCATTCTTCCCGCAATTTGTTCACGTGATTATTTTGTAATTCCGAACCCGACAAGGTGGGGAAAACAGCTCACAATATAAGCCAGATCATAAACATATAACAGAGTCTACATGGCCAGATGATGTCTGTCTGTTTTATTATGGTATTCATTTCCCACTAGGCCTTCATGCTAGTTTAGATTAAGTTCACTTAAACTGTTCAAGTAGGCTATATGGTTAGATCTTTGAAAATATGATATAAATTTGCAAACCCCCGAATCTCTAGAAGATAGTCTACTAGCATGAGCTGCAAATGTATAAGTAAGTAAATTTTATTTAAAGTCGGTACAACCAAAGCACAATATGATATGCCTGAAAACAGTTGTGCAATCAATGCACGTTTATAGGCCTACATATACATTTTTACAAAGTTTGAGTACACATGTAAGTTTGTTTGTTCACGCATATGTATTCTAATGCTGTTAATTATGAATAAGAACTGTAACTTGGATAGGTGTTTATATATGTGTGTGTGTGTATATGTATGCAGTCTATGCGAAAGACAGCGGACCGTCGAACCTGACCGATGTACAGTGCCTGAGGTCCGATGCATAATTTTTTACACCGGACCGAAATGTCCGATGTCTCAGTGTCCGATTTTGAACGTACTATTTTGATGCGGAATCAATTAAATATTTGTTATAAGAAAAAATAGCACACAAATCCAAATATGTAAATGAATGTGATTAAAACCGCATGGACCGTCTAAAGTATTATACGGGAGGGATCCCAAGTATGATAAATAAAGATTTCCTTGGTTTTGCATTTTCACGTGTTTCACTTTTTTACGTTAGGTTTTTCGGTCTGACAAAATTTGGTTCGGTCCGGTGTGTTCATTGATTACATAGGACCGAATGTCCTGTGTGGTCCAAAAAAACTTTCGCATAGACTGATGTATGTATGTATGTATTATCCACCATAATCGTCATTTACAGACACCAGTATATATACAATATCACTATTGTCATTAGTATAACATCACTGCCATATGTCATTAATACCATTAGTTATTTGTTTTACACATTGGCAATAGCCATTAACTAATTAATATGTTGAGCCAATAAAGGATTTGAATTTGATTAATTTATCATTTTACACTGAACAAAACTACTTGTTGCTAAATGTACACATGTATATCAGGTGCCAATAAACAGAACAATTATCTCGAATTGGTACATGTGTCTCTAGTGTAATATTCTTGTTGAAATATTTTTTTCGCGTGTGATTCAATCTTTTGACATATGCTGTTCGAGAGTCAGTCGAGTGGAAGGGGGGGGGGGGGTCCTCTGCTCTCATGGTAGAGAAAATAAACATCTTTATTACACCACCAAGCAGAACATCACAAGACATCACAGCAGCATCTTTAACCGGTACCTTGAGGTTGGACAGACTATATATATCACGCAACAATCTTATCAAACTTTGCCAGGAAATCCTGGCTTTCGACGCTAACATCCTCAACCTCAATTGCACCAAACAGCTTCTGCCCAAGTGAATTTCGTCCTGCTAAGAAAAAAAAAATCGACAACATTTGAACGATACTCCAAAATTCCGTAAATGAGTCCATATCTTGTGATATTTACATTTCCAACTGTTTTGTATGTAATAACATTTTTAAGCTCCAATGTGTGAATTTCCTTACATGTAAAATTTTCTACCTTGTATGGAAATGAAAGGTCAGAGAGCGAGCACTATGGAAATTTACATGGACTGTCATATGCATTTCAATTTATACAGTGTATTAGGCAGTGTTTTTGATATATCGATTTATATTTCCATGCCTCGCCGTTATCATATGGTTATGCAAATTATCATGTTTTCATCGAACATGTAGTTAATCACCTCACATATACCATACAAACAGTAACTAAACAGTGCTTACTTAGAAAAGCTACTGTATCTTTATATACGTGTGATAATAATTAACTCTCCGGAAAAGCAACGATCGATCTATGCACATCACGGAAAAAAACCAAAAAAAAATTGAGACCCACTATTAGGAAAAAATTAACTTTAAGGAAAGGCCGTGCTTTTACGTATACGGTTTTAAATTTTAAACACCGACTAGAAAGTTTCGGTTATAACTTCTTTGTCTGATGTTTGTAGTTTACGAAAACTGTACGAGTCAAATTTAGCATTCAAATGTGAATCTTCAGATATATTTACCATGAATTATTATAGTGTCAATTAAGTCCTCACTAGCTCCAATGGTACAAAGCAATATGGTATCTACACTGATCTCTAAAAGGCTCAATATATAGCTTGCAATCTAAGCCTGAACAAATTAAAAATCATACATAGGCGTGACCCTCACAGTGGAATTCAAACTGTTTTTAGTGAGTTTGTGTTTGGTTCAAAGAAACCCAGAATTATAAAGCCTCAGAAAATCCTCAGCAAAGTTGTTTAATATTAGAACTCTTCTTCATAAGTACTTTCAAGAAACAAAATTATTTGTACATGAGCTGTAGTTGCTGGAATCTACATGAATTGTATGTTACACTATATTTACTTTTTCTATAAGTATGAAATAGCATGTATGTATTTTTATGTATTATATGATTGATAGCCAAAAAAAAAAAGGAAAAGAAAAATAACACACACACGCAAATTGTGAGAAAAAGGAAGGGGGTGCCCCCCCCCCCTCATTCCTCGTGTTCTAATTGTCTGGTAGGACAAAATTTTCAGTATGTTTTACATATATATATATTGTTATATTCTGTTAATCTTGATTTTAAGACTATTTGCTGTTACAATTTACTATTTTCAAAGTGTGCAAAGAATAATTGTAAAACTTAAATTAAAAAATGGGGGTTTAGGTACGTATTCAAGAGAGCATTTTGTAAAATATCTCTGGTCAACTATGGTAAAATATGGTTTTTTATTAACCTTAGATATAATTCTAAATATTTTTAAAGAAAAACTGGCATGTAAACATTTTAGATTTTGAGAATTTTTCAAAATTGCGATATTCTGTGATTTTTTTCTGAAGGATGTGAGCAGATTAAACAGCAATTGTGTATGTTTTCAATTGAATATCTTTAAAAATTCTCTCAGTAAACGAATATCTATTCGTTTTTATATATTATAGCTTAATATGATGTGTTTTGGTACATAAATTGATAAAACATGAGATCATGTATCCTTGTGTTAAAATTTGGCTTTTGCATTTGGGGGTATATGTGCTCTGTAGCACATAGTATAAAAATAAACCTGCAAAGGTATGTCTAATATGGGTTTTTTAGTTAGTTTATGAGTTGTTAAAGTTATTTAAATGAAAAAATATTTTGATTGACAGAAATTTCTAATAGTATTTACCTACCTTAAACCCGATTATAGAAGAAGTTTTGCACTGGGAATGTCCCTCTCTAGAGTGAAGGTTTACTTACTAAAGCAAAACTGCCGAATAAAGATTCAGATTCACTCAGAGGAGAGTAGGCTCACTCACTAGGACAAGATCTCCGAGTAAAGAATCACTCACTAGGGGAGATAAGGCTCACTCACTATGGAAGGGATGACTCACTCACTAGGGGAGGGAAGACTCACTCACTAGAGGAGGGATGACTCACTCACTAGGGGAGAGAAGATTCACTCACTAGGGGAGGGATGACTCACTCATTAGGGGAGGGAAGACTCGCTCACTAGGGGAGGGAAGACTCACTCACTAGGGGAGGGATGACTCACTCACTAGGGGATGACTCACTCACTAGGGGAGGGAAGACTCACTCACTAGGAGAGAAAAGATTCACTCACTAGGGGAGGGAAGACTCACTCACTAGGGGGGGGGGGGATGACTCACTCACTAGGGGAGGGAAGACTCACTCACTAGGGGAGGGAAGACTCACTCACTAGGAGAGAAAAGACTCACTCACTAGGGGAGGGAAGACTCACTCACTAGGGGAGGGATGACTCACTCACTAGGGGAGGGAAGACTCACTCACTAGGGAAGGAGAGAAGACTCATTCACTAAGGCAAGACCGCCGAGGGAAGACTCAATCACGAGGAGAGAAGACTCATTCACTAGGGGAGGAGATACTCATTCACTAGGGGAGAGAAGACTCACTCACTAGGGGAGGAGAGACTCATTCACTAGGGGAGGGAAGACTCACTCACTAGGGAAGGAGAGAAGACTCATTCACTAAGGCAAGACCGCCGAGGGAAGACTCAATCACGAGGAGAGAAGACTCATTCACTAGGGGAGGAGAGACTCATTCACTAGGGGAGGGATGACTCACTCACTAGGGGATGACTCACTGAACTAGGGGAGGGAAGACTCACTCACTAGGGGAGAAAAGATTCACTCACTAGGGGAGGGAAGACTCACTCACTAGGGGAGGGATGACTCACTCACTAGGGGAGGGAAGACTCACTCACTAGGGGAGGGAAGACTCACTCACTAGAGGAGGGAAGACTCACTCACTAGGGGAGGGATGACTCACTCATTAGGGGAGGGAAGACTCACTCACTAGGGGAGGGATGACTCACTCACTAGGGGAGGAGAGAAGACTCATTCACTAGGGGTGGAAAGACTCATTCACTAGGGCAAGACCGCCGAGGGAAGACTCACTCGAACTTTCGAAGAGAGTACGCCTTAATTACTATGGGTTAAGTCTCATTCTACAATATTGTGTAGATATTATGTACTGTTCATGTCGTGTGTTATATGGTGGGTGCATCCTTTTCTTTTGACTTGATTTGATTTGATTCTACGAAAACCACGCTATGGTGCACTCTATTGAATAATTATTAGAATGGCGTGCCATACTATTCTGAGTCAGCAAACCAGGAGGAAGGTATGTGTTTTCATGGAGTGTAGACTTGTGTAGACCTACGTTTTTCCGTCACATTGATTAATTAACATGATGTGATTGATGTCAGTTTGATATCCACATTATTTTAATTTACAACTGATATCATACATGTATATTACCGTGAATTTACGAACTACAAAATCCGTTAAGATATTCTAGAACGTAGGTGATATTGTCGCCATACTAAAGTTGATCATTAACCTGTGTAATATAGATAACGATTTCGAGCGCGTTGGTTCAGGCTCCTACTAAATAGAGAACCCTGGAGATTTAAAATTATTTCATGTGTGTAAAGTGTTTGACTACATTGATAATAGAATAATAGTACACATGTTAATCATACAAACAAATTGACATTAAGGAACTAATTAATGTAAGGAACTGAAAGTTCCGTGATACTTCATATTTATCAGAATTAATCGTCAAAGTTTATTTTGGGCAGATGAACAATTTAGCATCTTGACATTTTGTATGAATAGCCTACAAAAACTTGGTTATAGAAATTAAAGAACGGTGAAGGGAAACCGTATTTCTTCAATAAATTGAATAAAACGGGTTAAAGATGGATCCATGGAAATTTATTAATTCAATTACACGTAGTATTTGCATTATTATCAATGTAGTTAAACAGTCCACACACTTGTAATAATTAAAAATCCCCAGGGTTCTCTAGAGTTCTTTAGGTTTCTCCGTTTAGCAGGACCGCTAACTTCACAGGAAACGGCACTATGTATGGCGGTTAGATCACAAGGGCTCGGTTGTCAGATATTCAAGTTTTGTATTATTTGTTCCCGAATAATAAATTATGTAAATAAAATTCACCACCAAAACCCGCTTTTTTCGAGGTTTTAAAAAATGTGTATCATGTGTACATTAAAACAAGAGGCCCATGGGCCACATCGCTCACCTGAGAAAAGAGTGTTTATGTTTTAAACCCAACATGGCAGGTGTGACCAGAAAATCAATAGGGGGTCATACACGTTGTAAATATGTGCATTAAGTGTGTAATTATAACAATTGAATGCCCTTCAGTCAAAGATTTTTGGTGCCAAGATTAATGATATTCACCAAGTTGTTCAAAAGGAATCGACGGCGAGTTTTCTTCTTCTTAATTTATAAATGAAGACAAAAATGAAATTATATCACTAGATTTATTTGGATGCAAAATGAACAAGAGCAGAAAAAATTGAAAATTTATCTACATTTTTTCCTATATATTCCCATGTAAAATTTCTTAAACACTCCTCCTTATATATTCCCATGTAAAAAAAAAAAAAAAAAAAAAAATCAAAAAAAAAATCGATCTTCTATGTGGCCCCAACCTTCGCCAGGGGACCATGAATTCCACAAATTTTAATCTGCACTACCTGATAATGCTTTTGCATTAAAATGACTAATCATTACTATGCTCTTCTTGAGATGAAGATTTTTGAACATATATTTTTTTAAATATTTCAATGTCAAACTTTGAACCCCTATTGTGGCCCCTCCCTACCCCCTGGGGGCATGACTTGAACAAACTTGAATTTACACTACCTGAAGATGCTTCCATATAAATATGATTAATCACAGCTTTGCTATTCTTGAGAAGAAGATTTTTAAAGATTTTCCCTATATATTTGTGTGTAAAACTTTGATCCCCCCTTGGGGCCCCATCTTATCCCCGGGGGCCATGATATGAACAAACTTGAATCTGCACTATGTCAGAAAGTTTTCATGTAAAAATCAGCTTTTCTGGCTCAGTGGTTCTTGAGAAGAAGATTTTTAAAGATTTTTCCTATATATTTGTATGTAAAACTTTGATCCCCTATTGTGGCCCCATCCAACCCCCGGAGCCCATGATTTGAACAAACTTGAATCTGCATTATGTCAGGAAGCTTTCATGTAAATCTCAGCTTTTCTGGCTTAGTGGTTCTTGAGAAGAAGATTTTTAAAGTTTTTCCCTATATATTCGTGTGCAAAACTTTGATCCCCCCTTGGGGCCCCATCCTATCCCCGGGGGCCATGATTTGAACAAACTTGAATCTGCACTATGTCAGAAAGTTTTCATGCAAAAATCAGCTTTTCTGACTCAGTGGTTCTTGAGAAGAAGGTCTTTAAAGATTTTTCCTATATATTTGTATGTAAAACTTTGATCCCCTATTGTGGCCCCATCCAACCCCAGGGGCCCATGATTTGAACAAACTTGAATCTGCATTATGTCAGGAAGCTTTCATGTAAATCTCAGCTTTTCTGGCTTAGTGGTTCTTGAGAAGAAGATTTTAAAAGTTTTTCCCTATATATTCGTGTGCAAAACTTTGATCCCCCCTTGGGGCCCCATCCTATCCCCGGGGGCCATGATTTGAACAAACTTGAATCTGCACTATGTCAGAAAGTTTTCATGTAAAAATCAGCTTTTCTGACTCAGTGGTTCTTGAGAAGAAGATCTTTAAAGATTTTTCCTATATATTTGTATGTAAAACTTTGATCCCCTATTGTGGCCCCATCCAACCCCCGGAGCCCATGATTTGAACAAACTTGAATCTGCATTATGTCAGGAAGCTTTCATGTAAATCTCAGCTTTTCTGGCTTAGTGGTTCTTGAGAAGAAGATTTTTAAAGTTTTTCCCTATATATTTGTATGTAAAACTTTGATCCCCCCTTGTGGCCCCATCCTACCCCCGGGGGCCATGATTTGAACAAACTTGAATCTGCACTATGTCAGAATGTTTTCATGTAAAAATCAGCTTTTCTGGCTCAGTGGTTCTTGAGAAGAAGATTTTTAAAGATTTTTCCTATATATTTGTATGTAAAACTTTGATCCCCTATTGTGGCCCCATCCAACCCCCGGAGCCCATGATTTGAACAAACTTGAATCTGCATTATGTCAGGAAGCTTTCATGTAAATCTCAGCTTTTCTGGCTTAGTGGTTCTTGAGAAGAAGATTTTTAAAGTTTTTCCCTATATATTCGTGTGCAAAACTTTGATCCCCCTTGGGGCCCCATCCTATCCCCGGGGGCCATGATTTGAACAAACTTGAATCTGCACTATGTCAGAAAGTTTTCATGCAAAAATCAGCTTTTCTGACTCAGTGGTTCTTGAGAAGAAGATCTTTAAAGATTTTTCCTATATATTTGTATGTAAAACTTTGATCCCCTATTGTGGCCCCATCCAACCCCAGGGGCCCATGATTTGAACAAACTTGAATCTGCATTATGTCAGGAAGCTTTCATGTAAATCTCAGCTTTTCTGGCTTAGTGGTTCTTGAGAAGAAGATTTTAAAAGTTTTTCCCTATATATTCGTGTGCAAAACTTTGATCCCCCCTTGGGGCCCCATCCTATCCCCGGGGGCCATGATTTGAACAAACTTGAATCTGCACTATGTCAGAAAGTTTTCATGTAAAAATCAGCTTTTCTGACTCAGTGGTTCTTGAGAAGAAGATCTTTAAAGATTTTTCCTATATATTTGTATGTAAAACTTTGATCCCCCCTTGTGGCCCCATCCTACCCCCGGGGGCCATGATTTGAACAAACTTGAATCTGCACTATGTCAGAATGTTTTCATGTAAAAATCAGCTTTTCTGGCTCAGTGGTTCTTGAGAAGAAGATTTTTAAAGATTTTTCCTATATATTTGTATGTAAAACTTTGATCCCCTATTGTGGCCCCATCCAACCCCCGGAGCCCATGATTTGAACAAACTTGAATCTGCATTATGTCAGGAAGCTTTCATGTAAATCTCAGCTTTTCTGGCTTAGTGGTTCTTGAGAAGAAGATTTTTAAAGTTTTTCCCTATATATTCGTGTGCAAAACTTTGATCCCCCCTTGGGGCCCCATCCTATCCCCGGGGGCCATGATTTGAACAAACTTGAATCTGCACTATGTCAGAAAGTTTTCATGCAAAAATCAGCTTTTCTGACTCAGTGGTTCTTGAGAAGAAGATCTTTAAAGATTTTTCCTATATATTTGTATGTAAAACTTTGATCCCCTATTGTGGCCCCATCCAACCCCAGGGGCCCATGATTTGAACAAACTTGAATCTGCATTATGTCAGGAAGCTTTCATGTAAATCTCAGCTTTTCTGGCTTAGTGGTTCTTGAGAAGAAGATTTTAAAAGTTTTTCCCTATATATTCGTGTGCAAAACTTTGATCCCCCCTTGGGGCCCCATCCTATCCCCGGGGGCCATGATTTGAACAAACTTGAATCTGCACTATGTCAGAAAGTTTTCATGTAAAAATCAGCTTTTCTGACTCAGTGGTTCTTGAGAAGATCTTTAAAGATTTTTCCTATATATTTGTATGTAAAACTTTGATCCCCTATTGTGGCCCCATCCTACCACCGGGGGCCATGATTTGAACAAACTTGAATCTGCAATATGTCAGGAAGTTTTCAGGTAAATTTCAGCTCTTCTGGCCCAGTGGTTCTTGAGAAGAAGATTTTTAAATGACCCCACCCTATTTTTGCATTTTTGTGATTATCTCCCCTTTGAAAGGGACATGGCCTTTCATTTGAACAAACTTGAAAGCCCTTCACCCAAGGATGCTTTTGGCCAGGTTAGGTTGAAATTGGCCCAGTGGTTCTGGAGAAGAAGTCGAAAATGTGAAAAGTTTACAGACAGACGGACAGACAGACAGACGGACGCCGGACAAAATGTGATCAGAATAGCTCACTTGAACCTTCGGTTCAGGTGAGCTAAAAAGGACACAAATAAATGAAAAACTTCAATTTAGTATTCGAGAACAAATAATACAAAACTTCAATAGCTGACAAACGAGCCCCTGTTGGTTAGATAGTGTAAACAATGTGGTAATACGGACTTTATATATACACACACGGATCTGTTAAATTTATGTTGAAGGAGAGCGTATCGGTCAACTCACTCGTTTCTTGCTGCGACCCGAGTTGGATCTATGGGCGACCCCTGTTCGTACCCGAGTATGTACCTATACTTAGCCGGCATCTACAGTGTATAATACTCCAGCCAATCACAGCCATTATTTGAAATCTGACACATGCGCAGTATCATTACAAGACCGCCATATTGCTATCGCATTAACCCTAGAAGGCGGGTTAATATTGGGTAGGGTTTACAGTGGCCGATTTAAGGGGGTGCAGCCCCCTCCCCCCATAAGTTTCAAATTTAAGGTAAATCGTGGTCTCTTGTTTAGAAAAAATGTAACGATAAAAGAAGCAAATTTCTTCCACTCTCGGAGAAATAAATGACAAAATCTTTTGATTTATTGAATTACTTTTACTGGGAGAACTTACATTTTTTAAATTTCACCTTATTAAAATAGTAAAAATGACTACATAGGAGAAATATTTCAAGCCCTGTAAAATATCGGCAGGACCCCTGCCTCATAAAGTTGCGCCCCCTAACCGCATTTCCTGGATCCGCCCCTGGTTTAAGTCACAATACGTCATAAAAGTTGAAACTCTCTCTATTCGATAGCAAATCTGGTATCCCGAGTACAAAATGAAGTCGCCGCTTGTGATCCTATATGAGAAGTTACTGTGGTTGCCCACTCAGATATTTGGGCTCCAAACTAATATCCGAACCGATAGTTGTTGAACATGCTTGTTTTTTTATATAATGGAGCGACATATATAAACATAAAATATTCTGTTTTTATATAAACATAAAATTTATAGCTGTTTTACTTTGAATTTTGATTTTATTCTACAACTTTCAGGAGACTAGATAGGTGATAAAACATACAGAATGGCTGGGAAAGGTAAATTTAATTGTCGAAGATTTTGAATCATTTGAATTCGATTTCTAACAGGGTTTTATCCAGCTTTGTCATATCTAAGGAAAGTTTTTAAGGATACAGGGGTGGGTTCCCGGGGAGGGAGTGGCCTCCCGGAATACAATATCGCATGACAAGTGTTTAATTCACTGATCACAACTGATTATTATTTATATTGTTAGACTTTAATAATGATAGAAATGGATGGTAGAATGTTTGTTAAAATTCAAAGATAATTTCATGTAGTAGGTTTCTCCATTTTAGGAGTTTTCACCTTGAAATATCTGTTTGTTGTCAAATGGGGAAATGTACAATGTACTGGCAGTAAATAGATCTCTCATAAATCCCTGTTGTGAAATAAATGTAAAAATAATATATATTATCGTATGCGGGCTTATGCCCTGTTGTGATATTGAAATTGACAACCCAGACCATATTGTGTTATATATATACAGTTGTGTATTTATAAGAACGTATTTACATATATTTACAGATGCGCCACTACATAACGCTGCTAAACCTCTGGAATGGTTGATTGGTAAATGGAAAGGCCAGGGAAAGGGGATATACCCAACTATTCAGGATTTTGATTTTCTGGAAGAATTAGAATTTTTCCATGTAGGTCAACCAATGCTTCAATTTAGGTATGGTTAAGCGTCTTAGAATTATAGATTAAAAAAAAAAAACAACTCTCAATTTGCTTGCAACCATCCAATGCAGGTTTTCTATATCATTGTAGCTTTTACTCTGTAAATAAAGAAACGAACAAACCTCTTCATAGGGAAATTGGATTTATCCGGATTAAACCAGGAACAAATCAAATTGCTTGCATATCATCACATAATAATGGTAAGTATATGTATATTTACGGTAAGATGAGAAAATTTTATGTCATAGTGCAGATCGATTGCAGCTTCCCATTTAGTAGCAAAGAGAGAGAGAGGAGTGGGGGGGGGGGGCATTAATTCGACGGTAATACAATTTAATTTTATGCTTGTTGATTTGCTAAAGCATAAATGTTTTCCAGACCCCGTCAGATTGCGCAGTTTTCGTAATTTGAATCGTCGAAAACTTAACAGAAAAAAGCACACCGCAATATATGAAATTTATTATATGATTGAGTAATTCCGAGCTTTCTGATTGGCTTAGATTCAATAAACTAGAAGAAAAAAAATAGAGCGGTGTTTTTAAAATCTCCACGTGCCCCTCCAAGATGAATATATGTAGTATATTGGTTAGGGTGATTGCTTCGAATTCGCAGCCGGGAGGGCGGGTTCGATTCTCGTTTCTGGCGCCGCGTCACACATACATGTACATTGTAAGTAGTGACTGTTCACAGCCGGGAGGGCGGGTTCGATTCTCGTTTCTGGCGCCGCGTCACACATACATGTACATTGTAAGTAGTGACTGTTCGATCCTTTGCCGAGAAATTTTGGTGCGATAAAGATCTGAAACTGCACCATGCATAGTCCAAAATTATAGCACTTTACCTAAGCTGGTGACGTCTTTAGATGAGTGAAAAATTCTCGATTGGGGAAAAAAGAACATGCAGAAAAAGGGGGATGACATTTGATTTTTCTAACCTCTGACCAAGGTTATGTTTTTGTTTTATGAAAACTGAAAACTTGCTTCTCTAATCACTTTCTATTTGGTCTTGCGCTCTAGCTGTAAACAAAGATAACCGACCAGGTATGGCTTATTAAACTCTAGTAGCCGGTTTAAATGATATAGATCACTCAATCCTATAATGCAACAATTATCGACATATTCTCGGACAATATTATACTTTAGCCGCTATCAAAGTACAATATGATAAAATTCTCCTCTATGTACGTTTAAATAAATTCTCATCATGAATGATATAGATCTACAGTATATATGAAACGAAAATGAGCTTATCAGATATCAAAAGGTGCAGCTACAAGCGCGAGTGTTTGTGCTTAATCTATTGTTCAAAGTTGGTACTAATGGGAGTGTTTGAAGATTTATCTAAACTTTCATTAATGTTTGTATTTTTTAAATATATGTACCTAAAGGTGTAAGTGAAATGGCAGAGGGAACAGTTGCAGGCCAGATTGTTAGTTTGGAATCACATACGATAGGAAGAATGACGTTTGGAAAAGATCCAAAGACTGTGAAGGTAACCTTAAGTAAATGGTCTTGTGACATATAAGCTAATATACTGCAGAATGGTCATGTGACATATAAACTGACGGCTCACGGCGGGTGTGACCTGTCGACAGGAGATGCTTACTCCTCCTCGGCACCTGATCCCACCTCTGGTGTGTCCAGGGATCCGTGTTTGCCCGAGTCTCTGTTTTTTATTGCTTATGATTACTGTTCGTTATCTTCACCTTTCAAAATGGTCATATGACATATAAACTAATATGCTGTAGAATGGTCATGTGACATATGAATTGATATAAACCTTTAAAATGCAATGAACTAAGCTGCATATGATAAAAAGAATACCATAATGGAAAATCAGCACTAGAACCCCATATCATATTTAAAAATCCCCCCTCTCAGACACTATAATAACATTTATTAATAAGTATGAAAAAGTGCAGATTATGATAAATAGAATATTACGTGCTAAAATCCATATCATACATGTATGTCATATTAGCCTTAGGGACCCATATCAACCCTCAGGCTGACATGGGGCCACTCGGGCTGACATGGGGCCACTCGGACTGACATGGGGCCACTCGGACTGACATGGGGCCACTCGATCTGATATGCCATGTTGTGATATGAGTTTAGCATGTAATATTCTCTATTAACTGTAATGTACATGTATTGCTATAATTCTATATTTCACATGTACATCCATTATAAGTGCATTTCCAAAACTTTTTATTGGAAAGTAATAAACCTTGCATTTCAATATTTTACAGCTGAAGAGAACCTTTACTCTTGATGGAGACACACTACATCAGGTGGTGTACATGGAAACTGACACCGTTCCTTTAACAGAACATCTAAGGACAACATACAAGAAAGTTTAATTACGTCCTAGTAGTCATGAATATTTCAACGACCTTGACTTTTTGTACGCCTGTCATAGAATCATACATGTAGATGGAGTATATCATGGTATGATGCACTGCGTTTGTCAGCACCTTGTGGGTCAGATAAAAACAAGGATAGAATCATCAAACGTGGTACACATGTTCCCAATAACTAGAGTAAACAACCTATTGATTTCCAAATTCATGGGTCAGAAGTCAAGGTCAAAGTTACATGAGTAATTCTACAGGCTCAAAACAAGATAGAAAGAGTACTTATGAATTTAGGATAATCAAGATTAAAAGAAAGTTTCAAGGCCATAGGTCAAGATCGTACCTGCATGGGTACTTCTGCAGGCACAACACAAGATAGAAGCAGTACTAATAAGGGTAGCATGATAAAACTTGCTACATATATTTAACTACGACAGGCGGATTTTATTATGATATGGTGCAGTATTCCTGTATGCCTGTCTATAAATTAGCAGTCGCCTGTTCATCAGCACGTGGTAGGGAGGTTAAAGTGTTCTAATAAGGCTGGGAAACCCTTCGAATTAGCATTTTATTGTTACTCTTCAATGTCAGAGAAAGTGCTCACAGAACGCTGTCAAAGCCATTAATCGCCAAGGATTAGACGTTGGTCCTTTCACTACTAACCGCAGTACTAAACGTAAAGAAATGCATATTGTACGGGTGTGTTTTGGTGTATGACCTCTTTCATGTACTTCCAACCTTGTCAGTCATTTAACACGCAATTTTGCTATGTATGTGATGAAATTTATCATTGAAGTTATTAGAATAATAAATGATTGCCTTCAGTTTTGCAAATTACAGAATATTTCAGGTGTCCTATTGCGATTGTGGTTATTGGTCATTGTGTATAGTCTGTGAACATTTTAACATGATACACTTCTTAAATTGTCTAATGCACTAATGATACGAGGAAAAGCCTTAACGAAGAAATTCTTGACCCCTAAGCAAGTTCTTGTGCTAGGGTCGGGTTCAAGGCTAATTTAGTGCTAATGTCTTATTTCTTTCAAATCTCCCTCCTGTCTACTGGTCAACAAACAGCCAAACTGAGTACAGAAAAGAATCATTACCAGAATTGTTAAATTTGTAGCCCCTTGATCAGGGGTGATGGTGGAGTTTTATAGCTCATACACTGTTTTGTATTCTAACATCAAATAACCAAACTGAATACCTAATAGTGGTAAGGAGCGAAACTTCTGCCAAAACTGTGAAATTCATGACCCCTACTACCGGGCCTTAGGGTGGGGCTTTACGGACTACCGAGCCTGAGGATGGGGTTTACGGACTACCAGTACTGAGGGAGGGGCTTTACGGACTACCGAGCCTGGGGGTGGGGCTTTACGGACTATGGGGCCTGAGGGTGGGGATTTACGGACTACCAGGTCAGAGGGTGGGGATTTACGGACTACCGAGCCTGGGGTGGGGATTTACGGGCTACACGACTTGATGATGGGGTTTTACAGACTACCAGGCCTGAGAGTGGGGATTTACGGGCTACACGACTTGATGATGGGACATTACGGACTACATGGCCTAAGGGTGGGGCTTTACGGGCTAGGACTCTTATTGACAAAATGTTAGTTATTTAAAAATAGTTTTGATCCCAGGACATGACCAACTGAACAGAGTATGCGATAATGATGCGGAGAGAAGCACTTTGGTAGATAGTGAAATTAGCCCTTGGTTTCGGAATTGTGCTAATAGAGTGAGATTATATGACAGAAAGCGAGAAAGCATTATTTCTTTTAAAACTTGGAAAAAAAACAAACCATTACTTGTGTTTAAGAAAAATCTTGAACGACTCAAACTTGACACAGTGATAATGAGGAAATAAATCTCTATGACTATCATGTACTTTGATGATAGGGATATGCTCTATATGAAAGGTGAAGATAACGAACAGTGATCAATCTCATAACTCCTATTAGCAATACAAAATAGAGAGTTGGGCAAACACGGACCCATGGACACACCAGAGGTGGGATCAGGTGCCAACGAGGAGTAATCATCTCCTGTCGACCAGTCACACACGCAGTGAGCCTTATATTTTGATCAGGTAAACGGAGTTATCCATAGTCAAAATCAGCATGCAAAGGAC
>NC_079172.1:53808419-53865919 GCF_947568905.1 Ostrea edulis
GGTTGGAGAAATCTGTCAGCTGCTAGCCTTTATCGGATATCATCGAAAATATGTAGGACTCCAAAGTGCGATGGGACTCCAAAGTGCGATGGTCACGCCAAAGTGCGAAGGTCTGCGCCAAACCCCGATGGTGTGACACACCAAAGTGCAATGGTCCACACTCATGCGCAAAAGTGCGATGGTATGACACGCTAAAGTGCGATGATGTGAGACGAATACGCCATAATGCGATGGTGTCGACACGACAAAGTCCGATGGAGCATACTAATGCGCCAGAGTGCAATGGAGTGACACGCCGAAGTCCGTTGGTTTGTAAACGACACAGTGTTTGGTACAGACTGTATCAACCGTGTTGCTTCACCAAAATAACAGTGCAAAATCCTTGCACAAAAAATAAGGATAAGAACTTATTTCATTAACATTTAGTTGTGTTATTGAACACAAAAATTTCCAACGTGAAATCGTATAGAATGTTTTGCATTATAGCATACCCCCAGTAATTTATTACGTGTACATCACAAGTAATAAATGATCATGAATTAAAGAATGTTTTGGCGAAGTAGATAGTTCGACAACTAATGTACTTTGCTGTTCTCACAATCCTCAACAATGTATTGCCGTTGCTGTCGTCCATGTCAATCTTAATCATCCATACCTTCTTCCAATATATCAGCATTGCAGCAGAAAGAATCTTCGTTGGTGCAAACTGACGTTGCATTTCTTCGGTTTTATTTTGAAAGACGTTGAGAATGACGTCACAATGACGTGACGTCACAAACGTTACTGAACCCTGCATCATCGGACTTTGGTGTGACCATCGCACTCTGGCGTCCGTAACGTTAACAAACCATCGCACTTTGGCGTAGACCATCGCACTTTGGCGTGATCATCACACTTTCGAGCGACCATCGCACTTTAGAGTCTTAAAGATTACCAGACTTTTCAAGAAGAGCCAAGCCTTTATATGACTTGTTAAAAATACCAAATTCCCGATCAGCAAAGGGTGTGTCCACCATTAATATTAGCAAAGGGGGAAAACTCTAACCGAAAGAGTAAATTTACTGTACAGAACAAAATCAGGGCTCGCTGAATGAACTATGGACTGTCTGGTCTAGCTTCCAGCGAGGGCTTACCCTGAGTTCACCAAGTCATGTTTACTGCAAATAGATGCCTCTGGTAAGGGACTTGGAGCTATTCTATATCAAGAAGACCACGATCGGCGACTGCCGAACAGAATTACAATTTTCACTCTGGAAAACTCGATTTCTTAGCGCTGAAATGGGCCGTCACGTATCGATTTAGGGACTACCTGTACTATGTTCCCCTTTTTACTGTTTTAGTGACAATAACCCTGTAAGCTACATTCTAACAACCCCACGTTTAGATGTTACCAGATTACGATGGCTTGGGGAGCTGTCGGATTTCCAGTTCACCATCAAATACAAGCCAGTCAGAGTTCGGCAACGTTCTGGGGAGATGCGTCACCAAACCGTACTACCAAAAGAGTATCGTCAAATTGTCATGGAGAAACTTCACGTAAAAGTGGGCCATTTTCGTGCCGAAAAAGTCCTTTCACCTGCTCGGGAAAGGTTCTACTGGGCACACATGACCAAGGACATTGAACATTTCGTACGTCGCCATTGCACCTGTTTAAAGAACAACTCACCAAACAGAAAGAGGGAGGCTCCTTTGCAACATATGACAACCACATATCCATTCGAGATGATTTCTATAGACTTTCTACATTTGGAAACC
Organism: Ostrea edulis; assembly: GCF_947568905.1. Lineage (NCBI taxonomy): Eukaryota > Metazoa > Mollusca > Bivalvia > Ostreida > Ostreidae > Ostrea > Ostrea edulis. The sequence goes on from NC_079172.1 coordinate 53,810,175, forward strand.
TGTAAGAGGGTTACCAATACATCTTGGTTGTGGTTAATCATTTTACTAGATTTGCTGCAGCCTACGCCACTACCAACAAGGTCGGGCTTACAGCCGCCGACATTTTTAATGACTTTGCCCTTACTTTTGGATTTCCTGATAAGATACATCACGATCAAGGCCGAGAATTGATTGATTGATTGATTGTTTTGATGTTTTCCGCCACACTCAACAATATTTTAGTTATCTAGTGGCGCCCAGCTTTTGTTGGTGGAAGAGAGAACCCAGATGCAATATACCTGGGAAGAGACCACCGACCTTCCGAAAGTAAACTGGGAAACTTTCTCACTTACCGGCGCGAGCGGGATTCGAATCCACACCGACCAGAGGTGAGAGGCCGTGTGATTTTGAGCGTGATGCTCTAACCATTCGGCCACAGAGGCCCCTAGACCGAAAATTTTAGAACCACTTCTTTAAGCAGTTGCAGCGTCTGAGCAAAGTAAAGCACCCCAGAACCACAGTCTATCACCCCAGGGCAATGGAGAGTGTGAGAGGATGAATCGGACATTGCTGGGAATGCTCATATTCCTATCTCAGAACCACAAGAATGATTGGAAGGTGAAGATAACGAATAGTGATCAATCTCATAACTCCTATAAGCAATTCAAAATAGATAGTTGGGCAAACACGGAACCCTGGACACACCAGAGGTGGGATCAGGTGCCTAGGAGGAGTAAGCATCCCCTGTTGAAGTCATTTAAAAAGATGGCCCATGCTTAGAATTGCTCAAGGAATCCGAGTACTGGGTTCACGCCCTACTTTCTAGTATTCGGACGTCACCCACGGCCTCCTATTTCCCTTATATTTAGCACCAACAAAAATGAGCGACATAGATCCAAAGCCCACTATGTAAAAGAATGGGAAGGTCGTATGAAGAAAGCCTATAAGGTCGCAAACTCGCATGGGAAATGTCAAGAAAGGCTGGTGATAAAATGCAGAAATATCATGACAATAAACCCACCAGTACAGCCCTTATTGCAGGCGACAGAATCCTAGTGAGGAATTTGACTGAGCGGGGTAGACCTGGGAAACTTCGTTCATATTGGGAGGAACAAGTTCATGTTGTCGTGAGACGTCTGACGGACTATCCTGTATATGAAGTGCGCCCACTGCAGGGGAAGGTAGAATTCGGCGGTTATTTCGAAATCTTCTCTGACAGTGCAACGATCTTCTATTACCAAACCCACTTGTGGGACAGCCTGTGCTCAAGAGGAAAGAACGGCACCATTATATTGTCACTGACAAGACTTTAGATTCCGAGTCAGATGACTTTACAGTTGTAACAAATTCCCCTGCTGATGTGCCGGTTGGAAGTGATTTAAATCCTCATGCATTACCTTTTCAATAGAGGAACAAAATTCCATGGCCAGCAATCTGGAGGAAACTTCCAAGTTCATCAAAGGGTGAAGAACCTACCGATTCTGATGGTGATGGTTTAACAGAGCGTGAGGACATGGGAACAGTGAAGGTTCATTCCAAAAGGCCGAGGAAGTCCGACGTTCATCTGATGATTTATCAGAAGTTGATGAATCCATACTCGGGAGAGAGACGCATAAACCAGAAGCAGTTGGATTCGAATGCCAAAGACGTGTTGTGCAAGTACCGCGGCGATTTACCTGTGATCAAATTGGAGTCCCAAATGACCAGGCGTGGACGAAGCTAGTACAGGCTTTCATTCCAGGTTGAATGACCAAAAGTTTAAAGTACCACACAAACTTAGTTTCATTTTAGTTTCTGTTCAAAGTAGTATACATTGAAACTTTTTCAATTGTAAATTTGGTGTGCCGGTATTATGAAGACTCACTTGTATGTTATTGATGGCGAGAGAGAAGGCGCAAGTTTGCTGGGATCTTGGTACATGATGTTTCTGTGTTTAGTTACCAGTGGGTGAAGCTGGGATATTAAAATCTGCAAATTGTACTAGTATGTAGGTGTAACATATTTTAATCTAACAAGGTAAACATTGTGGTCAAAGTTCTTGTATGGAACGCCATGAGGTGACCTATTGCAATCGGTTGAACATTTTTAACTTCTTGATAACTACTATTCCAATTCTTTTCAAATTTGATATGAAGCATCTTTGGGACAAGGGGGACATAAATGGTAAATTACAGGACTGCTGTACCCTTGAGGCCCTAGGGGGGGGGGGGCAAAAACTGCCCACAATTGACGCCTTTTCAAAAATTTTCTTCTCTAGAATAGCACATGTGTAAGAAAAACTAAATGCAAAATTATGCAGAGCAGGAAGGCTTCTACCAAAATTGTAAATTTCGTGATCCCCGGGGGTAGGGGTTTTGATCCCAGGGTGGGTCCAGACTTATTGCAAGTATATAGTGTTTATGTGTAAAACATTTAATTAACATCTTCTTTAGTGTCATAGATACTAAATTGAAGCTAAATGGATATTTAAAAAGAGCAGGTAGTCCTTTACCAATATTGTTAATTTGATGATCCCAGGGGTAGGGGATTTGGTATTAGGGTGGGACCGAAATGGTCAGTTATTAAATGTTTGAACAATATAATTTTAAAACTTTTTTTGGATAAATACCACCCCAATCCGTTTCAAATTTGGTATGCAGCATCTTTGAAACAAGAGGGACATAAATTGTAAATTTCAGGACTCCTGCACTCCTTGGGCCTTGGGGGCGGGGCAAAAAACTGCCCAAAATTGACCAATTATCAAAAATCTTCTTCTCTAGAACCGTACATGTTTAAGAGAAACCAAATGCATAATGATGCAAAACAGGAAGATCTCTACCAAAATTGTAAATTTGATGATTCTCGGGTTAGGGAGGGGCCAAACTTAGTATATAGTGTTTATATGTAAAACATTTAATCAACATCTTCTCTAGTGCTATTGATACTAAATTGAAACTAAATGGATATTAGAAGGAATAGGTAGTCTTTGCATGATCCTAGGGGTAAGGGTTTGGTTTCAGGGTAGTGTCAAAATTATATTAATGATTTGAAGGACTTTTTTTCAAGTTTGCTGATACTGTTATAAAATCTAAATGCATACTTAGGAAAAGCAGAAAATGATTTGCAGAAAATTGTGAATTTCACAGCCCAGGGTTTTGACTCTAGGATGGGTCCAGATTGGTCATATCTTTTAATGTTAATACACATTATATAAATATTGCATGTAGTTGAGGGTAACATTGAAAATTTTCACCCCAAGAAAACCATTGTCAACTGAGGCGTAGCCACGATAGATTAAAGACTAGACTTTTTGACATCATAAACAGTTGCTTCTTCAACAAAAATGGAAAACGGAAATATTCATATCTAGTCCAAAAAATTACTTTGTTAAACACCACACTGATTCCACGCACAAGTACTTTGAAGTTGAAATAAAAGATATGCTGGAGTTCCTCATTGACAATATCGTTGTGGTCTTTAATTATCAGGTCTTCCAACAGTCTGTTGGAATTCCCATGGGCACGAATTCTGCTCCTTAGTTAGCTGACCTGTTTTTATATTCATATGAAGTAGAATTTATTCAAAAACTTCTACGTGAGAAGAAAATATATTTTGCTGTGGCCTTCAATTCGACATTAAGATATATCGACGACGTTTTATCTATAAACAATAATACATTTGATTCAAAGTAGATATTAACGGCAAACTAACAACTCAACTTTATGATAAACGGGATGGTTTCAACTTCTTCATCGTCAACTTCCCATATTTATGCAGCAATATTCCATTATCACCTGCATATGTTTATATCTCTCAACTGATTAGATACGCAAGAGCTTGTTTTGCGTATGGTCAGTTTTTAAATCGAGGTAAGCTATTAAAGCTGACATGAATTAATAAATATAGTATAATTCTATATGTCCGCCATATTTCTTTGCTAATCCGCCATATTAGTTGGATATTCTATTGTTATATGTATCAGGGTTCCCATGGTATATAAGGGGACGAGTTTTGCTACGCTTCATTTCACATCAGTGTCTTCGATTTACCTGTGCGGGTAGCTTCGACAGGTAACACGTACATCTCCGATACTAATTTATAGGACATCAAGAAGAAATGAAATCACGTTTTGAAACACCATGCAGTGCTCAAAATTACAATAAACATATCGTACAGTAGTAAATCATTCTAAAAGCTTTGGATAAATAAATATAGAATGCCTTTTCTTTACGTGAATGTGCGTACATTTGCAATAAATATGTCAAAACTATACAAAAACGCGGAGAAATATTTCATCTATTATCTAGATCTATTGATGAAACGGAATAAGCAAAGGGTATAAAATCTATACCATTCACACTTACTTCAAGCAAAATGCAAATACATAAATGCTACTGTACGTATAAAGAAGACATGGTCCTGTACGCTCGTCATGAAAAAGCATCGAATGCGGATGACTATTTACCTGGGTCTACTCGTAATATCTGTAAAGGACCGAGGATGTACAAATGTACGTGTACACTTGTCGAAAATACTCAAAGTAGTAGTAAAACTCCCTTTATTAGCATAATCCATGAAACAAAACGATACACTCCATTTGTATTCCAACAGTAAACAACATTGTCCATTGTACAGACTGCGACACACTTAGCCCGTGCCGATCAGCTATCTTCAATCAGGGGAAGTATCAGAGTAGAATAGTTACCCTGTATTGTGCATGAATCCTTATACTGTATGATTTACTTATCAGAGTATTGCAGATTTATAAATCAGGATATCATTTAGGCACATAAATCCTTTGTGCAAAGATAATTTGCATATACAACACTGCATGAGTGTATGGAGAGAGAGAGAGAGAGAGAGAGAGAGAGAGAGAGAGAGATTCAAACGATGATCTTGTAATAATCGCGCTCTTATTAAGACAAATGATATCGTTAATTCAATATAAGAGAACAGTAACTCAATATTGCTCTCATTAAAGGACACATCGCATGTTTTTAAACTTTTTAATTTTTTCAGCAAAATTAATTCATTTCATGCCTAAAACTACTTTACATGTGTTTTAAAGGAAACAGTTTGCGTAGTTTTCGAGTTTGAAAGCGATGAAATTCAAATCTTGCGATATGCATATTTTCTTCGATATTTTACGCGCCATTATCTGTGACGTCATATGCGACCTCGAGCGAGAAGATTTGAAAACAGTTGTTAGCCATTTCATTAACAGATTAGATTTAATTGACAAACAAACAATTATCACATTAACGGCTTGTAAATAACACTGCATTAGGGTGTTTTGTGCCGTTTAAGGGTGTACTTGCTGTCAGTAGAGAGGCTTTGGACTGTGTTTTTTCAATTTTCGAAGGAAGGTATGAGGGACAAGACGTGAATATTTTTTGTCGGCACAACGACTTTGCCATAAAAAACCCAGTAGAATTTGTCCCTGTACTTTTTTAAACAAGCACTTGGACAAAGACGTAGATAAACTGCGAGAAAATGGTTCTATCGAAGCTACCCACTGCTACATATAGGCCTACGGCTTATGCTTTCCGTTCTGCTCTCAAATTCAATACACACTCGCACCAACTGACCTTCACCTTGTAACACCATATAGGCAGAACTTCGCTAGCAGTGTCTACCAACTGGTAGTTTTAAAAAAGAAATTTGAAGATAAAAGATAATTGAACTTTCAATTATAAATAATAAAATATGATATTTCCCAACTTTGAATTGAATTGAATTATAATGCTTTCATTTTTTTTTAAGGAACACGTACGTGTTTACAACAACGTACAGCACGCCGCGCTCCCACTTCCTAAGTAACAACGTGTAGATAACAAAAAATAATGATTAATAAAATTGCTTGAATAAAATAATCTAAAAGTATTGGGATTTTCACCATAAGTTTGATAATTTTTATTATTATTTTTTCTCTCGAAATGCACCCGTGACAGTAGGCCTAGTTGTCAATGATACATAATCGTATCATAATTTAGATCTAACTTCTCCAAAATAAATTTAATAATAATTGCACTGTTTATTTTCAAAAAGCAACAACGCTAATTACAGTTCTTTACAGAAATGACATTACCATATTGTGTTTAGACAGTGATCCCATGTAAACATTATTTACTCGCAGATTTCATACTCGCTTTCCTCGCTACATTTGGGCCGCTATTTGTATGCACTGGTGGCTTAAAGATATAAGACTCGGGAAATTGGTTAACATCGAAATAATTAAATGTTATCCATGGTAAATTTATTAGGCCCCTAAAACCCGAGTTTTTAAAAATATCTAACACTACTTTTACAACAAGTTGATCGACGAAGGTCGCATATGACGTCACTGTACCACGTGACTACCTATCTAATTAACTAGGCTTTTTGAAATCGGGGCTTAGATTTAAGTCCGTATTGTGGCTAATTATCGCAATACTTCAGCGAACGAACTATTACAATTAATTTCTATAAGCATAAGGAAGACAAAATGCATATAATTTTGTATACTTTGAAAACACGAGATGTGTCCTTTAATTGATAATACAGATTTATTTGATTCATTTAAAGCACGCAATAATTAAAAATTAAACATATCTTTAAATAATGTTATTTTCAATTACTTCATTTTATGCTAATTCGGCGCTCAATAGATCTTATATATCTATGCCATTTTGCTTTATTACATTCTGCGTTGAACTCGACGCAAATTGTAGTAATGCAAAATGTAATAATTGAGAGTTTATCATATGCGTAGTTATCAAGCACATAGAATTGTTTTTTTATTTAAACATATTTTATTGAGAAGCTCAACAGGATTGGGCAACAGGCATAGCCTATGTAGGCCCTCCCCCAAATACAAAGGTCAAGTACAAAGTACTTAGAATCAAGGGGAGGGGACAAGAGTGTCTGTCCCCCACTTTTGATAACAATATCCATTTTTTTTCTAATGTTTTCCGCCACACTCAACAATTTTTCAGTTATCTGGTGGAACCCAGTTTTTGTTGGTGGAAGAGAGAAACCAGATACAATGTACCTGGGAAGAGACCACCGACCTTCCGAAAGTAAACTGGGAAACTTTCTCACCAATCGGCGCGAGCGGGTTTCGAACCTGCGCCGACAGAAGTGAGAGGCCGTTATTTTGTAATGCAAGTAAAAAATATATTGGGTGACAACCCCCCCCCCCCCAACCCCAAACTTGACCTCAGCTTGAAAGTTCTGATATAATAGTAGAAGACACACACCACCACCAATTAAGAAAATGAAGATATTATGAGGCACTCATAGTAGAGGACTATAACCACCCCATCCCACCCCCAACGATGGAAGAAAATGAAGTGTAGGGGGAAATTATTGAGGCAGTCAAAGTAAAAGACTCTTTTAACCCTTCACCCCCACTTTAGGACTTTGAACATCGGATAAAACATCTTGGTTTGTTTGGGTTTTTTGTTTTATTTTATTGCTGTTTTCGTTCATCTTTTTTAATTATTATTTTGAATGGCAAGAAATTTTGAAGAATCCAATTTTCCATTTTTTTTCATCCTGTTGTACCCCCCCCCCCCCCCCCCCCCCCCATGAAAAATGACGATACATGTCTGGTTATTACATGTACATTTTACTTTTCAACACATACATGCATACTAATTGTATGGTGTAGAATTGCACCCTTTACCAAGTTTTCCTTCATTTACAGTGTAAGGAATGGTAAACCAAAATCACAAAACATAATGCATAAAGGCCAAGATAGTTTTAAGCGTAGGAACTTCATTCACGAATACATAAATACATGTATTCAGAAAAATCGCATGCATGCATTGCAGGACTATAGCATGTGTGTTTTAACGTTTCTGTAACATGCCATAATGATTATTTTCATTTCGTAGATCTGGCGCAATGGATATATTCTGAAAATAGACATACCGCTGTACGTCGAAATTTCATATCCAAATGTATTCGATAAGATGTTAGTATTCATAAATCAGTAAAATTCGTGTTGAGGTTTTATTTGATATGATGCAGTGTCAATCTACTGTAATGCATTAGTAGGATATGCAAAAGGCAAGAGTATAAACATTTTCTAGTATCGATATCTATATGATCACGAAAAAACATCATATAATTTGTATCCGGATTCATATGCCGATTTAGATATCAATAAAAACAAAGCTGCATAGTTTGGGGGAGGGGGTTCTAATGAGTCTGATGAAATTAAAAGAAGGAACCCCACATTTGCATTCAAACTAGATGTACTTCAAAATTAATTCATTTCTGCTCTGACTGAAAGCATGATTCTAAATTCGGGAACGAATCTTGCATACAAAATAATTAATAGGGGAACACATAAATTCGAGCTCCTTTGGAATTTAATGAAATGCAAATATGCTCCTTTCTTTCAACACGAATTGATATGTTGTTTCAGGCACGTATACAGGGGGTTGGGGTGGGCAGGGAGGCTGGCCTGGTCTGCTCTCCCCACTTTTTTGACAATTTACTTTTTCCCGTTATTCTAACATACAAAGTCAGTATTTTCTACATGCAGTTTAAACTGGTATATATATATATTTTGAATTTGTAATGAATTCAATTATAAGCATCAACTCCTGTAAGTTTTTAATATATTGTCAATAACAAATTTTTAAATAGCTGGAATTTTTGAATGCTTGTAAGCTTACCATTATATCAGTGATCAATTTTCTTTCCTTCTGTGAAATGATATTGTACATCGAAGTAGGACAGTCTCTCTCTCTCTCTCTCTCTCTCTCTCTCTCTCTCTCTCTCCTGTTCAATCAATGAATATGGACATACAGAGACCGTAAATAATTATGTGGTTCCCAATGAAACAATAAAACTATATTTTCTTTTATACATTTCCTTTTATATGTGTCTTTGTGTAATCAACTGTTTATTATGGATTACAAATGTAATACCCGCATTTTTAAACAGATGTATATTTTCGATCATTATTCCCTTATTTGTATATCCAAATTTGTATATGATCATCGATAAATTTTGAATTGAGCACGCAATATATCCAACCAGATAGATGCTCAATGTATATGATTAGATTCCCGGTTTCTATCAACTGCAAAACTTCGACCAGACAAGCATTCAATGCAGGAAAAATTTTCGACTCTGACATCTCCCCTGATTGAAGACACCCTATTTGGCACGGGTGAAGTGTGTCGCAGTCTGTATAATAGAATGACAACGTGTTGTAAAGTTCTAACGAGATACAAATGGAGTTTATCATTTTGTTTCGTGGATTTATCAGAATAAAGAGAATCTAATATTTTCGGTAAGTGCACATCTCCGATACCTGTTGAATAGACGTCCGTGTTTGATACGGTGTTTTTTGTGGCGAATATGCCATGTGCATTAGATATTATGCATATGGCATGGACCTGTATTTTGCAAGAATTGATATAAATAATATATTTTATGCTCTTTGCTTATTCCATTCTATCAGTATGTAATTGGCAAATGATTTCTTCGCATTTATTTCATAAGAAACTGCAAATACTTGCTTGCACTTGCAAGTATGCAAGAAAAACTTTTTTGTGCATTTTTTTTCTAAATTATCTAATCTTTCGGAATGTTGCATTGGTATACAATAAATATTTTGTAACTTTGAGCAAAGCATAATGTTTTAAAATGTGATTTTATTTGTTTCGCATTTCCCTATATATTACTATCGGAGATGTGCACTGGTCGAGTCCACCTAGAAAAATCACTCAGGTGTGACAATCACATTTGGGGTATATACGGGTAGAGTAAATTAGGCTACCTGAGAGAAATATGGCGGATAAGATGAAAAAGGTGTACGTATTTATTAATTCATGTCAGCTTTAACAAACAAGTTGATGGTACAGAGGTTTCAACAGTCTCGTTTAAAGTCAGAATTTCGCAAATTCTATGGTCGTTATAACGCTCTAGTTTGCCAATACAACCTATCTTTGGGTCAAATGATGTCTGACATGTTTCATACCGATTGTTAGACCGTTCTTGGCACACTGATTTTGACTACAGATAACTCTGTTTACCTGATCAAGATATAGGGCTCATGGCAGTTGTGACCGGTCAACAGGGGATGCTTACTCTTCCTGGGCACCTGATCCCACCTCTGGTGTGTCCAGGGGTCCGTGTTTGCCCAGCTATCTATTTTGTATTGCTTATAGGAGTTATGAGATTGATCACTGTTCGTTATCTTCACCTTTCAGACATTTCTGTGACCTCAACATCGATATTGAGTAATTAAAGTTGATCCTTTTGTTCACTATACAGGAAGCCTTTTTTGTATATTTCAAAAGATGTTTTAGTTGGGATATTTTATAAGATCACAAACCCAATGCTTCTAATTATCGCTTGCTTTCGATTACATATCCATGACTTTACAGCTTTTAAAATCCTCACCATTTCATTTTTGCCAGGTGACAGGTAGGATAAATACCCCGGACGAATACAAGTTCCCCTGCCTTTCTGGCAAGCCGGAGAAGTCGCAGCAATATACAGAAATTATTTACTCGACGGTTTTAGACCCCAGTGAGTTGTTTATAGGTGTTATGAGATTGATCAATGTTCGTTATCTTCACCTTTCATATACGTCCGCCTTTAGATGGGGCGTTATTATGGCGGTTTTAGACCCTAGTGAGTTGTTTATATACACCCGCCTTTCGATGGGGGCGTATTATGGTGAAGCATCTGTCGGTCTGTTGTGGGTTTTCTGTTTCTATTTTTATTTCTGTCACATATCAAGCTGAAACTTGCTATGGAATGTATTTGTGAGTCACACTAGATCATGTTGCAATATTGATAATATATGGAGGTACATACTTTGTCCGTGTAACCCTTCTCTAAGTTTTCAAGCGAGGACCTTCTTATTTAACAGCGTGGGTATGGGAATTAAAGATGTTCATGTGACAAGGAATTTGATTTTTCTTCAATGTTTGAGAAAATTAAAGATCGTTTAATGTAGTCAGTTTTGAGGAAATATGACAAACTTAGTACTCATCATGCGGTTTGTCAGGTTGTTTTAAAGCTATGGCCTTTGTACAATGTAACAACTTGATGATCTGCATGTTGGTTCTCTACAAAAAATTTTGAACTTAGACAATTTTGGGAAAATATTTCACTTTCTTGGTTTGTCTATCTACCTTCTGTCATAAACTTTAATCTAAGACCTTTTATTAATACGACGTAACAGAAACTATATCACAGCTTGATGAAAGCTGAAATAATCTGATGTAAAGTTTTACAACTCATCATGGCTTAATAAAGGAAACACCCCACATTGCTTGTGAAGGGCGTATTATGTTCCGTTTCCGTTACTCTAATTCACCGGTTAGTTCAATATTATTGATACGATGTTCACGAATGTATGTAAGCCGTCTCGTCATGATGTCTAGAGTTGAACAATATGATAGTGAGTACTTACTCGCCGCGTGTAGCTTTGAAGTACTCTATTTATAAGATCTACCGTGTAAAGGTATAATTTTGATAACCAAACCACTGCCAAAGTCTGCACGATATGTGAATAATTTCATGGCCTACTCAAGATGTGGACAGACCAAATACAGTTCTCAACCTTAAAAAAAACTACAGTTATCAGGCTTTGATCTTGACCTCTCAATTCAGTGTAACCAGTTTTGATCAAGGTTACAGGGGAGGACAAACAGCTTGAAAACAAACAGGTCTTTGAAGAGTGGGTTTTATTTTTCAATAATACTGACAACCAAAATATACGTCTAGATCAAAATCATATGTCTAAGTAAGAAATATATTAAATTGCCATTTCATCAACACAAATTATTCAAAGACTTGAAAATATGCTTAAATGAAATGAATTAAAACTTTTCAACCCAAAATATTACAATATTTTATTTTTTGACATCAACTTCTACTCTATAACCTAAAGTGTAAACATTAAAACTTCGATTACTGAACAATTCTCAACATGTAAGCATACTCCAAATGGGTTAAATTACTTTAATGTAGAACATGTATACTTTCACATTTTGCATGTGAAATTCGCATTCAAATAACCATCAATTTTTAAAAAATGTTCTGATTTTTAAATGTGGTTAGATGATAAATATACCACTAAAATTGATATAAGAAAACCCTCACAAAATCCCACTTAAGCACTTGAATAAACTGTCAAATTTAAGTCACGTTGTGATGAATTATACAATTTATACTGACCTCACACATGAAAAAACAACTACTTGTGTCATGTTTCCATAGCTATGCAAAAAAAAAAAAAAAAAAAAAGAATAATAAAATAACCAGCCGTACACAACTTCTTGCAAAATTTCACTAAAAGGTTATGGTTATTTATAGATTTGATCCTGGCACCGTCATTCTGACAATAGATTTGCACATGAATTTATTCGTCATTGAGCTTCCTTTATGTCCAAACTGGACAAAATATAACACATGTACAGTTTATTTCTGCACGAACTACAAACATATAATGCCCAGTTGGATTACATCGACGAAGTCCGGATTTTCATTTTGAACTTAGGAAGGCTTGGTTGTACATAAATTTCATGTTGAGGTTAGATTGTAATCATCTGAGGTTGAAATATTGGTAATTGTTTATTACTTCGCCAAAATAAACTTACTAAAAGATATCGTAAAACTAGAAACATTCCTAACTGATCGCTATGTGATACTAGACTATGGCGTTTCGGTTGATTTTACACTGTGAATGTTCAATCTGCAATCTGTTTGTTCAAACATATATAAATTCGACAACAAAAACATAATTATGTCTTTATGTACAATTCAAGGACGTAATTTTATACGAATACGGAATATTCCGACCGCGTTTGAAACTCATACACTGTCCATCTGTAAGTGCTATGAATGATCGTCTTCATTGTCCGATTGACACACATAAAATTCCTCCTCCTCGTCAGAATGACATACAGGGTCTGTCCAATCATCAGCTGGTGAACCTTCTATTGCGGTTACAAAGTTTTCTGGTTGTGCAAATACGCGGCCTTTTGTCGTACGCGATCGCACGTGACCCGCGTCGATTTCATCCCACTCTTCATCCTCGCGTGGCGACGTTAAGGTAGGATCTGGCGTAGCGCTGGTGCGGTATGGTCTCCTACTTCCTTTGAAAGTCACATTTGCACGTTTCTTCTTTTTGACGTCTGCATCGCTGTCGGCTTTTGACAATACGTTATGAACTCTAGTCGACTGCTGTACGTCACTGCCGCTTTTCCGACGTATGCTTCCTTCCTGAATTCTGCTAACATACGTACTCAATCTCTGTCGATTCTTTTTGCTTATTCGCGATAAATTTTTGATTTCGTTAACTGATATAGGAATTTTAGGACCATTTTCGCGTTTATTTTGAATAACCTCAGCAAACACATTTTTTATATCCTCCGTATGAAGCAGCGTGTTGAATTCTGTGAGTTTTGAAAGACGTTTAAAAGCTTCATGTGGATATTTGAAATTAAATGTTGAATATGGTGATTCTTTGTCATCGAATATATCAAAAGAAGCAAATTTTATTTCCTCGTCAGACTCCCTTTCAACTCCTGAAATCAAGAAAAGAAAACGCATTACATAGTGGCTTTTTCTATCCTCGTTTTAACTAGAACTGCATAATCTAGAAACATATTGATACAATTCGTTAAATTTCGTGATCGTTATAAATGATCAAGACGTCCAAAAAGATCATGAATTAATCATCTGTATAAAATCTTAATGACTCTTTATGCTGCATACTAGTATTTGTTTTTAGCTATTTGCCTTTCTACGTCTCTTCAAGAATTTACCTGGAGCTTTGTACCTCCGAAATTCAATGTTCACAAGGCAAAAATGCAGAACAATAGGACAATATGGGTCCGTAGGGTGCTTGAATATATACATTTCTTTCATTCCTTCACGGTCAAAGACTGTAATATCTATCGGAGGAAACGGCAGCTTGTTCATGTTTGCCCATTTTTCCGCCAGCTTCAGTTCCTGGAAAGTTAATGACTCGTTCACAATAATTCAATATCCTGGTTCTAGACCCTCTACAGCATGTAAGTATCACAGTCATTACAGCATGAAAGTATCACAGTCATTACAACATGTAAGTATCACAGTCATTACAACATGTAAGTATCACAGTCATTGCAGCATGTAAGTATCAGTCACTACAGCATGTAAGTATCATAGTCATTACAGCATGTAAGTATCACAGTCATTACAGCATGTAAGTATCACAGTCATTACAACATGTAAGTATCACAGTCACTACAGCATGTAAGTATCACAGTCACTACAGCATGTAAGTATCAGTCATTACAACATGTAAGTATCAGTCATTACAGCATGTAAGTATCACAGTCATTACAGCATGTAAGTATCATAGTCATTACAGCATGTAAGTATCACAGTCACTACAACATGTAAGTATCACAGTCACTACAGCATGTAAGTATCACAGTCACTACAGCATGTAAGTATCACAGTCACAAATAGAAATATTTGTCTTCCTTTCGTGAACAGAAAAAAACCAATCGGTTCGCTTATCTCTAACGCAGTATCATCTAATTAACATATGATACTGACATATTGTAGAGGATTTAGAAACTGGAGTATGATAGATAAAAAAAATCATACCAATTTGATACTGTTGGAATCTCAAGTGGAATTCAATTCGTTAATACTAGTAAGTTTCAATGAAGTGAATTGACCTTTTTATATCATGTTAAAATACAGTTTATTACTTGTCCCGTGGGGATCCGGGTTAGAATAGGTCCTCAGTACCCCTTGCTTGTCGTAGAAGGCGACTAAATGGGGCGGTTCTTCGGATGAGACCGCAAAAACCGAGGTCCCGTGTCACAGCAGGTGTGGCACGATAAAGATCCCTCCCTGCTTAAAGGCCATAAGCGCCGAGCATAGGCCTAAATTTTACTGCCCTTCACCGGCAGTGGTGACGTCTCCATATGAGTGAAATATTCTCTAGAGGGACGTTAAACAATATTTAATCAATCAATCAGTTTATTACTATGGCTAGATTCAATAATCGAGAAAATCTGCTTTTTGTTTATTTTACAGTAACAAACAAGTTCTACAAGTTATATTGATTAATGCTTCTCGTCTGCTCAGATATTTGCGCGAGGGGGTCATTGATGTTGGAGTAAAGCGAAACACTCGTAAGAACCTTTCTCACATACAACTACTGTCTATCATGAGAGTCGATCATGAGAATGGAACTCGGATCGCACGGTCAGAAGTAAGTGTGTTATCCACTACGCTATCTGGACCTTCGAAAATCCGTGTTCATCCTAAAGTGAGGTTGTAACTTTGATCAGTTGGAGCAAAGTCTTAACACAAGAGGCCTATGGGCCACTACGCTCAGCTGAATCACTATAGCCCTGCTATTCTTCAAAAGATTTTAAAAGATTTTTTACTCCCTTTATTCCCACGAAAAATTATGACCCCAACCCAGTCCCTCGGGGTCATGACTTAACCAAACTGGAATCCACACACCACTATCAACTAGGAAGTTTTTCTTATAAAAGACTTTTTTCACTACACAAGGGCAGGTATGTCTGTTCAACAGGAGATGTTCACTCTTCTTAGGCACCTGATTCCACCTTCGTCATGTCCAGGGATCCGTACTTCTCCATCTCTTAATAATCTTATATTCATGAGATTGATCACTGTTCGTTATTTTGACTTGTTCATATATATCTGTGTGTGTGTGTGTGTTTGTCCGAACATACAGCTATTGAAAATATGTTTTTTCAACATCTTTCTCTAATATCATACATGACTTTCACAATTCAGTTGGATAGAATCAATACCTTGAATGGAGGAGTTGTGTCACTTGGTCTAGCACTGAAGTCAAAAGACAAGATGATATCCACAGCTCTCTGTGGCCGCATTATCAGGGGATACGGTGAATTGAAGGTTAAACCTGCATCCACCATATATAACCGTTTCACATTGGTAGGATGCATCTCCAAAAGGCCATCAAAATCATCTACAAAAGATTCCATTATTATTACACAGTTCTGTATTACATCAAGTCTAAGATGTAATCAAATACATTAAGCCAGGCCATCAAGAGATAGACAAAACTCGCTTAACAAGAAATGCTTGTCTGGGTGTTTGCTCCTTAAGTTCGCGCAACAACCTGTCCGACGTATCTTACTGTGTTGTAAGAATTTTGTTTTAATACTTTGATGAAGGGTAACTTCAGTAGTTTGAAATAAAGGATTTTGAAAAGTTAAGGTAAAATCCATTTATAAATTGCAGGTCTTCATCTCGATAATTTTAATACGGACTCCAAAATTCTTTTTTTTTTAATTTTAAAAGTATAGGATGCGATGTTAATTACATGAATTTGAAATGCAAAAGCAATGCGTCATTTGGCTTATGAAAAAACACAAAGATTCCCACTTTTCCTTTGATTTTACAATATATTAGTACTTTGCAAATATAGTTATAACTTTCATATTCATGAGGAACCTCAACTGAATGAAATTGCTTTTCATGGTTAAGGAGAGGTATTTCAACGGACGTTCAGTGTCTCCTCTTTATGAGGAGCATATCTATAACAAGAAAGCAACTAAACTGGACATCCACGAATATATATATATATATATATATATATATATATATATATACATGCATTTGTAAAATATTTGTATATGTTTAAAATTGTTCAAATATTTGTTTTGTTTACACACAGTTATTTGTAAAATCCATGGGTTGTAACTCCCTTTTGGTGAATATTTTTATTTGTTATTTTTTGCCATTTTGGGCTTGCCCACCCCACCCTCTTTTTTGGGGCGGAATGGTAAAATCTTGAATCGCAACACTCCTGTTGAACCCACCCCCCCCCCCCCCCCCAATATCTATTATGGAAGTGTTGGGTGGTGAAAATAAGATAATACTACGCAACCCATGAAATCTAAGCAGATAAACATAGTTGATAATCACAAGAAATGAATCAAAGAAAGAGAAGGTTTGTAGTTGTTAAGGTACATGTATACACGAGAAGAAATTACTATTATACAAATACAGACGTAAACAAAACTTGCACAAAAGTGAAAAAAGCCTGGCGAATTCGGGAATCGTTATTGACGTACCACTAACTCTGTTTCCGGATTCATTCGGGGAAAAGGGGGACAGAGGATACATTTCCTGCAGAGACAGACCTCTCATGAAATTATGCACTACACCCGCTCTGCCAGCACGAGAATTCAGGAGCTCGAATCGCTTACTGAAAGGAAGATTAAACGATTTCTAAAACTTCTAAATCCTGTATTTTGAAAATTTATTGAAAAAAATTATTTCTGTATCTTAATCATTTTCACAAAATAATATTATGACATACTCAAAAGTACATTTCTGTAATATGTTTTCAAAGTTACAAAGTGCAAGCAAATGAAGACCGTTGCATACAATAAATTAAATACTGCATTTATCACACAGAAATTGCCTAAAATGTTAAAATACAAATCTGATAACATTGTCGTCTTAAACACCTGTGCTAATGTGTTTTTCTTCGTAAGATTTAAAATAAAAAATTATATCAACCACAAAAATCTACCTTATTTTTCACGTGGGAATTGCTGGTGCAATTTAAAATATTAGATAGAATGTAGGTTAATATATTTACAAATTGAACTTTAAACATGAAGGACCTGAACAAGTAACAAGTATTGTGAATACACGTAAAAATGAGGATTTGGTTCATAAAATGCCACTGCCAGATTTGGATTTCTGAATCAAATAGCAACATTAAATTAATGTCAAAGTAGAACTACATACTTTTCTAAGAGACCTGACAAAAAGTTTTGCCAGTATCCTTTCTGCTTGGTTCTTCTGTTAGGGGCATTTCTTTGGCGGGAATGGCCGTTGGACATGTCTTTAGGAGCCGTCGGTGGGTAAGAAAAGACATTCTTGCTGCCTGGATTTTCTGTATCATTCTTTTCTGGTTCCTCATCTTCATCGTCATCGTCGTCTTCACTGCTGTCACTAGACTCTTCGTTATGACTTTGTTCCAGTGTTTTCACTAAATATCAGACAAATATTCGCGGTCACAGCTAACTATTAAGAGACTTACCTCATTCACAGCAGCAGGCAGTGACTATATGGAGCATTGAAATCGTTAATCTATAGATGTTTGAAAGGGAATCATACAAAATGAGGATCTGATTAAATAGACTGACACTTACCCATCTCTTGGCGAATCATTTCCACAGGGTCTTTATTCCTGTTATCATCCATTAACCTCTTGAACAATATACAGAAAGCACTTCCCCATATTCCTAAAAATTTATGTAGTTTATACATGAATGAAAGACGGATCCTTGCATTCACCTGCCTATTCGTGAAGACTGTATAGTCCTGTTAGTCTTCATTAGATTAATGTGAAGGACATATCAAGTTAACAAGACATCACAGATGATTTAGATATCGTGTTTGAGAATTTGTTTTCAGAAGAGAGATAAGATTCTGAAGTACACCAAGACTGAGTCGTGCAGCGTTAAGCTGACGTGAAAACTGTTGATTACCTTGTAAGAAGTGGAGAGGTGGTTCTCCATAGGATTTAACCAGTTTTCCCATAAAAAACTTGCTTCCAAAAAGATCTGATTTCATATAGGCTCCGTATTTTGGCATTCCAATTTCATATGGAGAAAATTCAACCCATTCTGTAAGCAGAGACACAAGGGCTTTTATTTCACATTCTTGGACATCATGGTTGTCTACGTTTGTTTGCCACAGACCTTTGTTTTCTTTTATCATTAAGCGCGATTGCAAACAATAATTATTGAATATGCATTTTCCAGAATGAAACACATATTCTTGTTTTTCAAATGACAATTGTGAGGATGAAATCGTGTACCCTGAAAACTTCTTGCAGAGCGATCCGCCTTCACATTTACACACGTCATTAACGGAAGCGGAACTTTTCCATCTTTGACTTTCTCCCTCATATACGAAAGCTTTGTTGTAAGCCTCTGAAATGATGTAGCAAAAACTGAATTTTATCTCACCATCACATTATTTAAGCATATCTGGTAATTTTGATGGATTAGATAGGTTTCACTAGAATCGACCTTGTTTTCCGATAATTTTTTCGTATATGTGCTGTATTTACATAATGATATGTAAACATTCTATGCTATTTTCATGTACTACATCTACAGCTATCAAACTTACGTCTTTAAGAAGTGTTTCCCCCACGAGATGTCCAAAGATATCTGTAAAACTAACGGGCTGCCCATTTCTGCGCTTTTCCAAAATGCGATCTATGTAACGGTATACACTCTGTGGTGATAATAGCCAAATCAGACTGGAATCAATGTTATTCATTAGCTCTTCCTGCATGTCTTCTGGTCGCATCTCTGGCCAGTCTTTGTGGGAATACAATGTTGACACATACCTTTAAATAAGTGAAATGCTTACGTTCCATATGATGGTCAACTGCACTTTAATGAATTACTTAAAGATTCGAATTCAACATATACTATATTATGTAATATTCTGCAAATTATCAATGCTTGTCCCGAAACAAAGTTGGAGATTACAAATGGCAAAGTACATCAGTGTACCAAGAGAATACTTAGTCAAGTAATACTCATAGGAACACGTGTCTAACCCCTTCCAGTATTTCGCTATCTCACTAATACCTCCACTTGTAGTATACATTTGCTGACAGGGTTTAAGAGCAACATATGCACATATTATCCCGAGACCCCAGTCGACAATTATTTTCCCCCATCATACACTGTTATAAAAGAAAGCTAAAATTACAACGACTGGGGACAGAATTAGGGTTAGTGATTACAGTTAATGTTCGGTTAGTGGAAGAGGCGAGGTTTAAAGTTTAATCTATCCAATTGAACATTAAGCATTTTTTAAATTCACGAATCATTCATTTTATTGTATAAAGGTGTCTATAAGGTATCAGAGCACATACATAATTGATATCTATAAGCACAGAGCGTAATTGTATGGTTTTGCTATTCAGTAGTAAAAAAAATAACCATAACTCAGATTTTCCTGAATAGTAAAACCTATACGGTACCAATTCTGATGCACTAGATGCGCATTTTGACAAATAACATCTCTTCAGTGATGCTCAAGCCGAAAATTTGGAAATTCTAAATAACAATAAACTTGTAAGAACTAAAAGAAAACTAGAGTGCCAAAAAACTGGAGCCAAATTCGTCCAAGGATAAGAGCTATGCATGAGGGAAATAATCCTATATTTTGAAATGAATTTCTAAATTTTATTCCAGCAGTTAAATATACATCCGTATTATAGTTTATTAGAAATATTAAGTTTTTACCATGACGAGCCCGACAGTCCCCCGACATACGCAGCACAATCGAGGATCCCGGACTTTTTTAAGGCGTTGAAAACCCCGCTATACGCCACCATGGCGCGGAATCCTCCGCCAGACCCAATGACTGCCACTGTAGGAACCTTTCATGGACAGAAAAAGGGTAAAATAACTCTGAGTGGGTTTATATCAAGTTTTCAACGGCAAAGAAAAATTGTGTGTGTTGAAGTTCTGTGTCGATAGTGACTAGAACCTGCTTGGTTTTGCAAAAGAATACACCTTTACTACAATTACATACAATCTAGATAATGACAAGGTGAAGATAATGAACAGTGACCAATCTTATAACTCCTATATAAAGAATACAAAATTAAGATTTGGGCAAACATGGACTCCTGGAGACACCAGAGAGGGAGTAGGTGCCTAGGAAGAGTAAGTATACCCTATTGATCTGTCACACCTGCTGTGAACCCTACATGTATATATTCAGGTAAACGGAGTAATCCGTAGTCAAAATCAATATTTAAAGAACTGCCCAACAATTCGTATGAAACGCATCAGGCATTCGAATGAAATGAAAGATTAGTATTTGCAAATGAGATCATTATAAGGACCATGGATTTTGCAAAATGCTGACTCTAAACAAGACTGTTGAAACCCCTACAAGACCAATTTATTTGTCATTAGTCTGCCTCGACTTAAAAATTTAACATGTGCAGAACATGCTCTCGCGTATATCGATCCGCTAAGAGACATAAGCAACAGATGCAGATAATAATGGAATAAATATGGCTACATAAATACGTGAAGTTGATGATTTTAAACAACATGAAAAATATTACAGTAGATAAACCTATACATTGATTATAAATTCAGTATAAGTAATACACATAAAAATAACGTTTACCCAGTAATAAGTCTCCTTAGGTATGAATGACCTGCAGAAGGTACGTATCATTTTGTTTGGGATTTTGAGAAAAATATTTGCTAAGAGAAGGTAAAAGTCGACTGAAAGCGAGAAAATTTGACATTTTTCAGAGGAGAAACTTTGCTGCAGAACCTACTTCATCCAATGCCTGAGGACCGCGTTCTTCTCCAAGTAAGTCCACCATTTTCTGCATTACCACAGCTCTCCTTTTTTCTATGAATTCTTTTTCTTCGTTACAAAGACACAAACTGTACCGAAGAGTTGGGTGTTCACTGCAAAAAAATGCAATGCACGCTTAATAATAAAAAATAAGAAGCCTTTTTATCGATTATATTTTTACTTATGTTATTTACGGCGTTCATTTATTTTTGCATTGTCTTCATTACCAAATTCAGCTTCAGTATTGTATTTCCATTCCTACTAAATGAAGAGCCAGAATTAGATTGACTAAAGGACCTTTACATGTATTAAACACGCTATAACTTATATTATAGGTTCCGCCTCTTTGGACCTTTATGTTAGTTAGACTTGATCTAAACAGAGATTTTTCGTCTTCAAACATGGAAAAGGGACGACTCTCTGGCGCGGGTTCTTGAAAACCTGTCTACATATATAATAAATGACAGGGTTTTCCGACACAGCTTTTCAAAAACAATGTGTCCATATAGGACAAACATACGGCTTTTGATAACCATGCAAACGAATTGAAAATATTTCAGCCAAAGCCTGCGTTCAAATTGTGACAGAATTTGGAGTTAGGGTTATATGGAGAGCTTGATTACTGAAAGACAGGTAACAGTGCCAGTCCATCTCGGGGCCGGTTGGCGCATTCTATACGGGCACCATCTAAGCTGATCTCATCTTGAATTCATTGCTATATGCAACATTTTACATATTGCTGAAAAAGCATACGGAAGTCTGAGATTTTCATTGATTAATTTATTGCTAATTGTCTTTTGAAAACATTTCAGCGTCAATAAGTCTGAAACCAGTGTCTATTCAGGTCTTGGCTTTGGAAAGGAATTCGAATAGACAAAAATTGGATAATCACTAAATGACGACTGGTTGACTAATGGAATTACGTTAATTACATGATACTACTGTACGAGAAACAGGCACGTCTGTACACAAGTTGTTCATACCATACAATAAATCATTAAACTATAGTGCAAGTGAAAGACACTTACTCTTCATGAATCCGAAATTCAAGTTCCACTTCCGATTTCTAAAAGAAAATAATTCAAAACTAGATATTATCAAGATGATCAGCCTCACGGAAGGCTTTGGGGCAGTATTTGTGAAGTCCAAGGTTCATTGATAGAAAAACAAAGCCCAAAACTCAAACTTGATCTGTAACCCAATAGATAAGAACGCCCAAACTTAAACTTGATCTATAACTCATTAGTATTAGTAATATGTTGTACGGTGTGACCGTTGAGACGAGCGAAGCCCATTAAATTAACATCTTGAAACACGACTTTTATCCGCCTCTTCATTTAACGCGGGAAATATAACGCGCTTGGTGTAAACAGTTACAAATTGTGACGTCATATTAGCTGCAATGTTTTTTCTTCTCTCAAACCAAGCAAAAACAAAACGTTTGAAGCTATGAGAAAGCTTGTCTGGAATTTAAAAACGTTAATTATACTTTCTAAACAATCTAATTATTTTAATTACGGGATTGTCAATGAAGTATACCGCAGTGACGGCGACATTTTTCCGGAGGCATTATGGGTAGTCCCCATCATTTTTCAGCTGATGAAGAGCAAACCACGCGACTCAATTGCGTAATCATTGGAGCGAGATCGTCGCGACGCGAGCTTCGCTCGCTATAAGTTCAGTTAATATGTATACGGTATGACCGTTGAACCGAGCGAAGCATGTAATGTCCATTAGAGTGTCCCAAGTGGTAATCATAATTTCGTTAAGTATGGTAGGTTATAATTCATTTAAAAATATATATTTTTAATGAAATTTTCCTTGCGCTAAAAACCCAGTAACATCTCAATATTAAATTGGTTTATATGGGGACAACAGTTTTACAGGATCCGCCTATTCATTGAACGCGGGAAATAAAACACAAGGCGACGTAAACTGTGTATTGTGACGTCACATTTAGCCTCAACCTTTTTTCTCTTTTTCAAAGCAAACAATTATAAACAACAATAAAACATTCCGTATGCAATGAAAAAGGCCGTTATAAAACTAAACAAAATTAACCAATAAATTCAAAATGGTAAAAATGTAACCGTAATTTTATCGTATATTTTTATTTAAAGAAACTCATGAACTCGTTCATCTATTTAGTCGTATTACGGTTTTATATGTAATTATTTGCTAAAATCTGTTACAATGATAATTATACTATTCACTTTGAACAAACTGAGTGTTTAAATTACGAATTGCACGTCAGAGTCTTCTATTATTGGCATTCAAAATAAAACCCGAATAACTGTTGAAGCAGGTAAATGAAAAAATAAATGGCGGCGCCCATATGGATCGCGAAAATTTCATTGAACGTATATAGAGATCGTCTCTTTTTCTTTTGCTGATTTTGACTTTTTTCTTTTACATACGTGTTACCTTTAGAGCCTTGCTTCGCGGACGGGCCGAAGCTTCGCTCGGTATTACATTTCAAGTCAATAGCTGTATGAATAGTTTAAAATGTCCGGAAAGCGTTTGCACGGACGCATGCATGCACACATACACATGTTGATCACTATAGCGCACCTGCCTATTGCGGGGCCTTGATAAACATGGGAAACAGAATATAGCAGAATGTATGGTGGACATTGAAACATCAATCTGATTATTTTTCATATATGAATACTGTACATTGTCCATCTCAAGAAAATATATTTGAATAGAATGATAACAAGTCACTAAATTCAGAAGATTATCACGTAATAGTGAACAATGAAATATATCATGTTTTTACCCCATTGAAGAAAAAAGACTTTGTTGTGACTTGATTCGTCGGCAGCGAATCCAAAGGAAACCATGCTTCTCCAATAGTCTGGTCTAAGGACCCATAATTGGCCTCCATCAAGATCATGTCTGAAAAGGAAGCAGACATACGATGCTCATTGTATTCACAATAACAAGGGAAGAAATAAACACTGTACGACACGAGCTCCATTTACCCACCAAAGTCAACATTAGTGATTTATTTCAAAATTAAGCATATTCTGTGCAAAACACCCGATGCAAAGCATTTGTTATGATCGAAATAATAACATTGTTTCAGGAATAATGTCGTCATAACCATTACTTTTTGTCTCCATTTTCGGTATTTTGATATTTATGTCAGTTGAGAGAGAGAGAGAGAGAGAGAGAGAGAGAGAGAGAGAGAGAGAGAGAGAGAAACTTTTGTATGTCCAAAACTGCACTCTATGTTTCCTGAAAGAAATGTTGGCCCTTTTTGTGGAAATAACTGATCAGCATTATAAGTGCAGCAGTACTTCGTGTTTCGTCAGAAGCTCCACACCATTTTTTTTTTTACTCTATCTTACTGGAATTAGGATTGACACAAATTCGTTTAAAATACATCCATCAGACATTTCATTGCATGTTTGATATGAAAGGATATGAATATACATGTATTTGTTTTAAAGGTAAACAGTTAAATTGTACTTCAAATTGTAGATTCAAGTGTTTCTTTTATTCTTGAGTCTGATCTAATATAATCAATGTCGGCTTAAATGACGGAGGAGAGGTTCTATAAAGGTCAGATTTTGTTGTGTAGATAACGTACCATTTAAAAAAGAACAACCAACAGCTTAACCCCGTGAAGATATCAGAGCGATTTAGTTAGGACACGTTTGTATTGGCAGAATTAAATCTTTCAACAAACTGATTTAAGTGAATCTAAATTTTCCTAAATAGATTTTATCTCCGGAAGTATGAAAAGTTCCCATTGGCGTTGGTAGGGAATCGTAGACTCTTAGCTTACTTACGTATTTTGATGCGAGGAAATGCATTCTTTTGTGCTATTGGACAAAGTTTATTTTGAACTTAAATAAATAGCTTCTATCTCTAAATGTCGAAAGGCATGCGCTTAGAATTAAAAAAGGTTTCGATGAAGTTCGTAGACGCCGTGCTATGTAAGTAGGAATTATCAGGCATTGAAATATACCCTGGTACTATGAAACGTAAATCTGCTGAAATCAACAAAGACGTCAAACCCTTCAAAATGACACACTCAGTACAAGCTCTGAAAAGTGATCAGTGCAGAAAAAGTGGTCAGAAAGCATACCCAATAGGTAGTGTCGAGAAAAATGTCACCAACAGTTCTGAATACTTAAGAGTGTACTGTAGGAATGTTAGAATGAATAAATGAAAAACCATTGTTCAATTTTCAATGAGATGATATACAATTTAGACTGAGTGAGAATATGCACTAACACAAATATTTTATGTACCGAATTCCCACATATCCAGTGTGCATTCTGCCTCACATATCGTTAAAGATAGCAAAGCTATTTCTGAATGATTTTACTACATTATCGTTAGGACTTAATTCAACTTAAAAGCTGAAAATTTTAATTGTATACTTGATTTTCAAGTAAATCACATGTGTACGCTATAAAAATATGACTTCACAGGTGATTTGCACCAAAGTCTGGATTTTTCCTTTTTAGAGACAAGAATCGTGAGGAATAAATCTGACTTGAAAGCTTAAGATTTTAGAACTTTAAATAAATCATCAAATAAAAAAACCAATCGCGTCACAGGTAACGGTTTGCTCTACGTCACATCCTGTGTGGGAGGACTCTAAATTCGGTGTTAATAGGTAATGGCTGTCTTCCACTATAACATTAAAGTACTCAAGAGTCAACATAAGCTACCATACTACAGTGTCAACCTTTATAAGCCAGCTTGCTGTCACGTCCAATGGTCGAGTTGCATGTTTAAAACATAATTAAGTTGCATGACAACAGAATTAAGTTATATGTTCCTATTATCAAGTTACATAATTCAATTGCTTCTTCTTTGTTGTATGTCACATGCTTACGATATTGATATTTTTTCCCAATTTTTTCTATCTTATTTTCTTGCGTAAGTTTCATGTTTTCATATTTATGCTGCATATCAACACAATTATCTTGCATGTCATAATCTACAGAAAAATAGCTTGTTTTAGAGGGCAGAAGTAATCCACCATAGTAATTTACAATTTATAGCTTGTTTTAGAGGGCAGAAGTAAGCCACCATAGTAATATACAATTTATAGCTTGTTTTAGAGGGCAGAAGTAATCCACCATAGTAATTTACAATTTATAGCTTGTTTTAGAGGGCAGAAGTAAGCCACCATAGTAATATACAATTTATAGCTTGTTTTAGAGGGCAGAAGTAAGCCACCATAGTAATATACAATTTTATCTTCGTTTTCAAACATCATAAAGCTGGTAAAGGGCAATTTACTTCACACGTTGTTCCGTTCTGTATTTGTTTAAGTGTAGTTTTTTACGTCACACTTTGGTCCGTATATTGTGTAAGGAAGGATGGGTGTTTCTCGAGGTTTTCACGAGTGTCTAAACGGCGGGAGAGTTTCCAAACGACGGCTAACAGGCGCAATCAAAAATAATTTGAGGTCACTAACAAATCTGCGGTGCACAAGACCTAAGAACCACATGATCAGCAGAATGACCCTACAACAAAAGGCAAAATGATTTATTGTCGGACATCTCTCTCTCTCTCTTCTCTGGAGGACTGGAAGAAAAATATTCAAATAGACAACAATGACACCACCACCACCAACAAATACAATTCTTTCAATAGTAACAAAACCACTACCAACCAAAACAACAATAACAAATACTGTGATCAATTAATCTTTTAGAAAATTATACAACAGAACAAGTAAAAGACGAAGTAGAAGATTAAAATGTCTTGCTTATAGGGTCCAGGGAACTTTTAGCAGTCATAGCTGGACCACAGGAGAAGAAGAAGAAGAAAGAGGAGGAGAGGAGAAGGAGATAACAAACAGGGCCAGTTTGTATGTAAATGATGTTTCCAAATAGTTATGCCCAAATCGTCGCCGGCGATGATTTGGGACGGGCGACGATTTGGGGTGTAACAGTATATGTTTTGTATTTATGTGTACTTTTTACGTCACACTTTGACCCGTATATTGTGTATGTTCTGTATGTATGTGTACTTTTTACGTCATACTTTGACCCGTATATTGTGTATGTTCTGTATTTATGTGTACTTTTTACGTCACACTTTAACCCGTATGTTCTGTTATTTGTTGATGTGTAGTTTCTCCCTACAGTACCAGTTTGTACGCGCCTGTTTTCAGAATACATGCACTCTAAATGTCCCGGAGATACTCGATCCTGGTGCATTCTTCTTATAAGTTTATTGTACTCTCAAGGAGGTTAATCGTTAGACTTCAAATTTCTTCTTCTCGAGATCAGCACATAAATGTAAAGTTAAGACACACGATTATATATTTCCCTATAAACTTATGGACTTACACTTAGAATTATATAATACCATTATGGTGATCACGAATTTAGACGAGGCAGGAAACGGCGTGTAACAAACGGAGAGAGACACTATGTCTATCAATTCATTGATATCAATTAATAGAACAAGTATCAGTGTATTGGTGGATATTTTTGCAAATCAACCAAGCGTAAATTCTAAGGCGTATCCTACTATTGGTTTACTGGGAGTAGATACTATCCATATAGATACAAGGTATCAGGAAATTGAAATCAGCAGTAATCCTTCTTCAGGAAGATTATAGAATATAAAGGAACTCCATTACAATTTGATAGTAGATAAAAGAGTAATAGACGACACTCCTTATTTTGTTTAGTTCAGTCTCCTGTTTTCCTGATAAGTATTTCCACCGCGAACCGTGAGATAAGGGTGGAATTTGAACTCATCGGCTCAGTCCCACTACAGTATTCGTCCTCTTTGCTATTTGATGAATATGTCTATTTCTGCACAACGGTAGAGGAGAAAGCTTCGTAATCGGAAGGCCAGGACAGTCTTTCCGATGAGACTCGATATCTCGTGTCACGCGGTAACCACCGACAGGATCCTGTATTCCGTGTACGTGGTAACTCAATAACAATAGTTTGAGTACAATTTAAGGGATGTAAGGACATGGAGTAGTTTTCTATCAAATGAACGGGTATTACTTAAAATCATTAGTTTTATGTTCCAGATGTCGTATGATTAAATGAAACATGTTCTTTTAAAAGTATACATGTTATTTAAACCTTTAAAAATCTTCATGCATGCTTACACAACGGTAAATAACGGTGTTCTTTACCTTTTTTTTTTCCAGTTTCTGGGTTAGTCAATACTCTTGACATTAATTGTTTAGTTTCCCTTCATTGTGTATATGAAGCCTTAATTAAAACATTTTCAGCAAATTCAAATTGACATATTCAAAGCAAACGCTGGAATTTATGACTTAAGAAATTGTGTAACTGGGTATCCAAATTACTGGCAAAAACTTCATTTACAATTTATCTGAAGAAAAAAATTAAATTTCCACTCTTAACATACTGGTAGATGTACACGACTGAATTCCCATTATAGCTGAACATACTATATCTTGATGTTCATTACATATAATGCACATGTAGTTAAAACTAAATTTTTAATGAACTATTTCAAAAGAAATTTTATGATCGGACGGAAATTTGATGATCAGTAATTGATAATTTTAAGTCTTCAACAAGAAAGCATACGTCCTCAATGTCGTGCCATTCTGACTCGATGTTCATTTTATAAAAACTGAAAATTAATCTTTTCATCTACGTCATTCACCGAAAATGAATACATTTACTAGAAACATTATAGTCAATTGATTACAAAGTAAAGTCAATGATTGTTGAATGTTGATAAGTGGAAGTGGGTGGGAGGGTAGAACACATGCTTATCTTATATGACTAAAAGCAAGAATGTTTTGTCCATTGTTCATTCTGATGAAAATAACGCAATCTTACGTCAAGGTGTATCAAGCAAAACAAGGAAAATCCCAGAATTTTATATCTAAAAAATGATTTCGTTACTGGAGTCAACATTGATGGCGCACCTATATCCGTAATGTGTTATACGGTTACAGACCCGGTGTTCCCATGTCATATTCTATGAATCAATTCTCAACCTATATTTCTGGTCCAAGCTAACTACAATTCTCAACCTATGTTTCTGGTCCTAGCTAGCCATTAACACATAAAAGTAGAATCAAATTTTTTTTACTTAAGAACCATAATTATACGCATTGAATATTGTGTTCAAATTTGATATCCTAAAATCAAGAGACCATCTGACAACAAAACAAATGACAATGATAAATGACCAACAAAATATATGACTCCTGCCTTCTAGGCCTGCAATACGAGGCTATCGTTAGAGTTGATTGATCACTACATGATCAACTAATAACAATGTGTTAGAAACGAAAGATTCATACGATCAATATTTAAAGCAAGCAAGGTTAGAAAAGCCTGATTAATCTAGGAGTACGGACACAACCCTCCATTCCTCGGCTGCACGATCAAACATGATCAAAGTATTCATATTAAATTATATAATATTCCACGACAAATATGCTTTAGCTTAGAAAAATAAGAAACATGTACGCGTGCAGGAAAGTAGATGCGCACGCAACGCAGCACGGCAGGGAAGGTGAACTAAGCCCTGGTGGTAGTCCAGTGTTTATTAGTATTTTTTAAGGGAGAAGAAACATGTCTTATTTTCAGACACAATATCCGAGATCAAACGGAAGATTCACTTCATTTGCTGTCGAAAGTGCATTGGAACCAAATCCCACTATAGGTTGTTCAGCGTAACCACGTCTGCATAAACTTTCTGATATGTAACAATCTTTTACAAATAGTCTGTACAAACTTTCTGATAAATAGCAATCTTTTACAAATAGTCTGTATAAACTTTCTGATATGTAACAATCTTTTACAAATAGTCGGTATAAACTTTCTGATATGTAACAATCTTTTACAAATAGTCTGTATAAACTTTCTGATATGTAACAATCTTTGCATTATTCTGTCATTTCGATGCCCGCGATACATTTTACGTGGACCGTAAAACTGTTGAATCATCTCTCACGTTAACACTCTGTCTGTAACTCTAAAACTCAGTACATTCCTACCTGAATTTGGAGGTAAATTATATGTTTGAAATGATTCAACGAGATGCCACACATGATTATCTCTGCAAATGAGTGTAATGACAAAATGTATTTTACAGCGTAGTACATAATCTCCTCGAATCCTTTGAAATTGAATTTATATCCTTCAATCCTATTAGATTTTTTTCGTAATTTAAAATAAACATATATTTTTCCAAAAAAATTATCCAAAAGTATATGTAGCTTGATAAATATTCTGATAAAACCCAGCGAACAAGAAGTGGATTGTATTGTGCACTGTATAAATACGCTGCGAGTTTTCATTGTGCACTATTCAATATAATGCCACAATTCATAGATCGTGTGAATAAACTCAACTACGAGTCTCCTACTGTTAAGTATAAGCAAAATACGACATGCAGGTCCAAGGGAATCAATTTCAAAGGGGAAAAGCCGATTAAAACACATTTCTACCAATTTTCTACTCTATTGTGTGTAATTTAGAAACACACCATTTCAACTCGTTGGATAGAGCAAATACATTTTCACAAAATATGCGCGGATCCATTTTTTTCTAAGGGCAACAAAAAGCCCTACCCTCTTACATGTAGAATGAGCATCGGCGTATTCTGGACCAATGATTTTTAACTCAGTAAAAAGGGGACGTAGGGTTGAAATACTTAAACAACACGTACTGCAATTTGGTCTTCTTTTTCTTTTTTCTTTTTTTTATCTATACCCAAGAGCAAAAGACGCTAAATATCCATGGGAACCCGGGTTGGAATGGGTCCTCACTCCTCAGTACCCCTTGCTTGTTGTTAGAGGCGACTAGATGGGGAATTTTTTTCCACTCATATGGAGACGTAACCATTGTCGGTGAAGGGCTGCAATATCTAGGCCTATGCTCAGCGCTTAAGGCCTTTGAGCAGGGCGGGATCTTTACTGTGCCGCACCTGACACAGAGCCTCGGTTTATGAGGTTTCATCCGAAGAGCTGCCCCATTTAGTCGCCTCTTACGACAAGCAATGGGAACTGAGGATCTATACTAACCCGGGTCTTTACGGAATGATGAACGAGGTAGTGATAGTCTAAACTGTAAAAATTCAATCACTTTATAACACTGTAGTAGCATGTAAAACTTATACGGTACCAATTTGGATGTACCAGATGCGCATTTCGACAAATAATGTCTCTTCAGTGATGCTCAACCGAAATGTTTGAAATCCGAAATAACAATGAAATTTTAGAGCTATTATAGCCAAAACAGCGTGCCAAAAAAGTGGAGTCAAATTCATCTAAGGATAAGAGCTATGCATGAGGGAGATAATCCTTAATTTTGAAATGAATTTCTAAATTTTATAACAGCAATTAAATATACATCCGTATTTTCAAGCTAGTAACGAAGTACTTAGCTACTGGGCTGTAGAGATCCACGGGGACTAACAGTCCACCAGGAGAGGCCTCGACCCAGGGGTCATAATGTAAAACTTATACGGTACCAATTTGGATGCACCAGATGCGCATTTCGACAAATAATGTCTCTTCAGTGATGCTCAACCGAAATGTTTGAAATCCGAAATAACAATGAAGTTTTAGAGCTATTATAGCCAAAAACAGCGTGCCAAAAAAGTGGAGTCAAATTCGTCTAAGGATAAGAGCTATGCATGAGGGAGATAATCCTTAATTTTGAAATGATACCATATGTCAAAGTTTTACACTGCCTAGAAGTTTGTTGCTGAAAGGTGTAGCACAGGCACCTGAAGGGTGGATAGCTTGTATAGATCTTGTGTTCATACCCCCTTCTAGAAAGAAATTATTTTATACAGAACCAATAATTTATCCAAAATATGTTATTTCCCCATCGATTACTCTTATAAGTAGTTCTGAATAGTCAGTTTCTAATTTCTGTAAGCTTTTGAGATGATCACTTGTGAGAGACTGGTATATGTAAAGCCTACTGTTACAGACAATATTTTCACCTCGATGAAAGAGCTCTGCTACCGGGTATTACAAAAAAGAAATGCTGGGGGCCAGAAGATATAATGATATTTTACGGTTGTAAACTTGCACATAGATTCGGATTATGATACATATGTACAATGAAATTTCCTATCCGTGAAGTAGTGAATTGTTGTGTTTTATGGTATCAGTATCGCTAAAAAGTATCGATATCCTGTCTGTCCCCATAAACAAGGAACAAAACAAGCTTTAAGGACTCCACAATTCAAATGTTTGATAACTAGGAATTTTCAACTTTACATGTACGCACCACAACAGGAAAAAGAAAAAATACTATTTTCTATCACTTAACAGGACATGATGCCATATATTGTCAATTTCTGAGTACACACTAAATATACAATACATATACAATACTCAGTATTGTGTAAGAAGAAACATACCATAATTGGTTTTGTGTTGTAAACTGTCTCACATTCAATAAATTTAATACATGTATATAAATACCTCAAGTTCAAACCCGCCTAATGTTAGATGCTCAATTTTCTCAAGAGCACCTCACATCCCACTACTATCAGCAACTTTAAAACTTTTAAAAAATAAAGATATGCTTACGTAATTTATTTTCGACCTTGTCGTCCAACAGAAAGGTGAATTCCTCATTCCACACTGGGTTGACCTCGTTGTCCTTGGTTGTCGTCCGGCGGCGACCTTCTGGGGCCGTTTTGATCCGCAGCATTAGGTAAGGATCCGGTGTGTCCACTAATAATGCATAAAAAGGTAACGAAATCGTTACATATATGTACGTTTAAAAGATGAATAGAAATTTTCGAGTTTTTATATATCAAAAGATGCCTTTTAAAACAAAATATAAAATGTCAGGAAAGAATAATATGTATATATTACGACGAGAGTATAATTTGGTCCCTCGAAAACGTATATAATTAACGCTTTTTTTTTCAAACATGTACATTTCTTGTGTAATATTATAATGATTATATTCAAATTAACATCAGATATTTGAATTGATATGATTTAAAACTGATTTTAAAAAAAGCGATAGTTTTTTTTTAAAACACAGTGCAACTTTATGAGCAAGATTAGTTTTGTGACAGCGACTCACGAAATAAAGCGTGTTGGGAAATCAGAATATATTATTTAGCAAGGTGTATATGTACGTTGTTCATTAACATAGAGTAAACTTTACTTCTCAAAAGAAAAAAAAAAACCCGAAGAAAATTCATTAGAAATACCAAACAATGTCCTAATCGTGAGTAACTCTTCGTGTAATTCCAAATTGTTGTTACCGAGAAATTGGACATCTAATTTCTATACGGGGAGGGGGGGGGGGGGGGTAATATTTCAAAAAGAAATTCCCAGTTTCTTTTGTGTGTTTCTTACTTATAAAATCTTCAATTAAGCACAATAACAACGCAGTTTATTTATGTATGTTCAATAAGAATTTCTGCATGATATTTAATCATAACAATCGCTAAGTGTTGTTGGCATTAAATAATTATACACAATTAAATCAGATAACCAGAATTTTAACTTGATAAATTCTACATACATGTACATTTACATCGTAAATAGGAAGGTATTGGTTAGGTAGGTAAGCAAGTATTGGTCAGGCAAGTAGGTAAATCATATCTTTTCTCAAACTTTATTTCCCGAATACACAAAGAAACAAGCTATCACTTGATAGGGGGGTTATATTTCAATCACTAAGCTGTAAAAGTTAGAGACATAGAAAACATACGGTGTCTGGTTTTATTTTATTTAAATGGACAGCAGGCATCTCGATTAGTAAGAATTCATATAATCGTCAGCTCTTCCGCTTTATTTCACAGTTTCACAGGGTTATTATATGCTTGTGAAGCTGTATCAAGTGAGTCATTATAAAAGGATATAAGGAAGTCTTTTCTTCTCAAGATACCAACAAAACGAGGAGGGGAGGCTTCCGAATGCCGGTTTTTTAAAAGGGCTTCCGAATGCCGGCTGCTTTTTAAGGAGCTTCCGAATGCCGGTTTTAGTATTTTAAAAAAATTGTGGGGTCAAGGGTTCGCGAGTAGAAATGTGTGCAAGTATGTGTAATACTTGTATTTAAAAACAAAGTTCAAGGGTTCTGCGCAGGAATCATTATATACATCTTACTAAAACCACTTCTCAAAGTTACAGATCACTAGTCAACGTCAGACCATACGACCACAAGTTTTAAAACTTAAACATGAGAAATCTAGTGAATGCCCTGTTAACTTAAGTCAAACGATGTAAAGAAAAAGAAGAAATCATCAAGAACCTTCAAGCTTTTAAATGGGTAAGGGAGGGAATTACACCCTTCTCTAACTATTTGACATGTTTGATTCCATGTTACAGTCGTACCTCATAGCATTTTAATTTCCATTCTTAATTTGCAACATGACAATTTCGTGTCACATTATTAGACCTCAATTTTCCATCTGTTATCGTCGTTTCATTCTTACATGCACATCTTTGATTATAATATATAGTATCTGCAATGATTCTAAATATGTGTCTGTTGTGATGTGCAACATATTTTAGTCTGAAATAAATTACTTAAGACCTTGCGGACCATTCAAAATAAGTGAAATTAATAGCACCCCTTCAATGTAACTCCAGTCTGTAGTATCTTTCCGATGCATTCTTGGTTTGTTTTGGGTTTTTTTCATTAAGAGAAATGTGTATTTATATATTTTTTATCCAAAATAAAAAGCATATAAGAATTGAAATGTGGTAGTATTCTCCTTAATTTTTTCCACATACTGTATACATGTACCCTTTTTGTATTTAGACGAACACTTACATGCAGCATAAACATAGCCGACGATTTTTTTTTCTCTGGAAAATATTAAATAGGTATCTTTATATACATCGAGTGTCTTCTAATTTGAAGTACTTTAAATGTTTTCTTAAAATGTGTGTTGAGCTACCTATGTATATCTAGATCTTTACAGCAATGAGTGTTTGTATATCATTAAAGTTTTAAATTTTTTAAGTCATCGTCATAAAGTGTTTGTGAGATATACAAAACGTGTAACTGTTTCAGATATGTGGATACTTCCAACTTGATGAAAATACAATCGTGGTAAAAGAAGTTTCTGTTCAAATATTTAAGGATTACCCAAATTGTGTATTTAAGGTAGAAATGCAATTCAGACAGTTTCTCTGAGTTAGATTTGAAGTACTGAGTGGAATGAACAAGACCCAGAAATACATCCATCAAAAATGTATAAAATAATCAACACTTTTCAATAAAAGACCTCGTCATAGCATTGCGTATCAAGTCAGGGGTGGATCAAAAGCGGGTGCTAAGACTCAAGATGGTATGTTTTCTGCCGAATAGGTCACAAATTGACCATCTTCTTTTAAAAAATTAAATCGACGTGGAGGAGCAACCCATGTAACACCCTCCAGATCCGCCACTTAGTAATCTAAGAATGTTCCATGTTGTTTGAAATACTCCAAGTTACCCTTCAATACTGTAAATGCTGTATGTTACTGGAGTCTTAGAATAGAGCACATATGTTACGTAATCTTAGAATACTGTATACATATAAGCGTACTTCTAATTAAATGTAAGCGTAATTCTAATTAAATGTAAGCGTAATTCTGAATACGTTACCGTAATCCATCCATCCCTTTGTGATATTTCTGCCACAGACGACCTTCACATTCAATATCTGGCATGATCTGTGCTCCACCTAAATTACAAGACAGGCAGGTTTTCAATGGAAAATATTTTATTACCTTTTTCAAATGACTTAACCTAAGATCCATTTTCAAATGAATTATGACTGTTGGTAATTGCACTAAATGTGGCAATTGTACGAGATTTTTTTTACAGTCAGAACATTTGTACTCTGGAGGAAATTATGTTTAACAGAGGATCTTTTAAAAATGAAAGGCAATTTTATGGTAAATCAATATTCTAAATTACAACATGATTAATACACTCCGATATTTCTGCAAACGTAGCTGTTAATTACGAGTCGTACAGAGCATAAATTATTTATTCTCATTATAGAAGAAATCACTGTTCATGCCTTCTGAATTTTTATTCTAAGGTCTTCTATTTTTAATCATACTTCATCAACCGAATATTAGCGGTTATTTTCTCATAAATTTCCAGTTGTTATTAGCGTACAGAGGCTGCTCAAGGCATCGTGTCCCTAGAAAATTTTGCCTAACTAGGTGTTCACCAAGGTTGAAGGAAGATAACAAGCTTTAAGCACTTACCTCAAAGACTTGATAAGGATCAAACCTAGTAATAAAACAGATCTATATCTTGTCAACCAGTCAACATTACTCAATAAAGACAAAATATTCCTCTATTCAAACAATGGTGAGTCATTTCCTGGTTTATAGATTTCAAGACGAATGATTACTGTACTTCGTAAAATAAAGATTACCTAAAGAAGCGTAAATTAAATGTACAAAGTTGTATAATTACCCTTTATTTGGGTTCATGGCTTTACTTGCTGACGAAATCGACAACTGAGGGTGCTGATCACTTTAACAATCATGCACTGTCATCAGACGACTATCACAGACGACAATCACAGACGACACATTTGAACTGTTGACGGAAATGCGGTTAACATTCCCGTGCAAGCGTTACCAACATCCAAATTGTGATCCCCGTTAAGTTTGAGAAAATATTGCTGCACAGAACTTTAAGCTGTTCACATTGCATAACAAAACAATGTACTGTACCACCAAATGGATTCTGTTCACAATCCACAACGCGGTGTTCTAGATAAATAAAGTAGTTTATCCGGTATGTACATATAGTGACGTCACTGACCGGAACAGAGCATTTTCGAAAGAAATTTAGGTTTAAATCTATTTTTATCTGCATAAGACACGAGTCTTTAATGTCAACAACCAGGTAAAGGAACATCAGACTGCCACGTATAAAAACGACAACATGTAATAATCTGACGGAAAGCGTATAAAGCCCGCCAGGGAGAGGCACGGTGTGGACTCTTTCTCATTACTGCATCCACCCACTGGTAATTAATGGTTCTCCCAGTAAGATGGATGTTTGCAAGAAGCTGAAATCTGAAAGATCACACAATTTTAATTGGTTTAAAGCTGTCAAGAATATAGATGAATATGGATACAATATGATAGTTGCACGATGGTCCATTGGATGGAACAACAAATAAAATATTGGGGAAATACATAAACACATACAATAAACTAATGTAGTGGTGAAGAGTTCTCTTTTGTCAGTCTGCATACGTAACACAACGCACTGTTTCTAAGAATATCCCTCTTTTCGATGACCTTATTAGGTCAGTGCTTGGTAATTTACAGAAGTCAAAATAGTGGTTCGAAGCCTAAAATCTACATGTAAAATCTTTATCAAACTATCGGACTGACTTAGAGTGACGAATGGCTTGAGGATAAATTTTATTAGTTTAAGAATGACTCCATTAGAATACACTTATTCTCTGATTTTATCCACAATCACAGGTGTTTTAAATCATATTATAAATAAATGGCGGTCTTAAAACAGATTGTTGATTCAAGATACAAACTTTAGATTTCATTAACTGTTGACAATAAGTTACCATTAATTCAGCATACGTTTACATATTTGATAGAAAATTAACGTATATAACGGGTTTTTTTTTTTTTATTGGAATTCAATTTTTTTATTCAGTTTTTTTTTTTTTTTTTTGGTGGCGATTTGATCCGTAAATAGTAGCAGTTCATATTTTGCGTTTCCAAATTTTGCGGCTGCATTACACCTTTATGTAAGTATGAGCTTGTAAAAATATTCTGCGATTGTAATTTTTGCAGATTTTCCCTATCCGCTACAGGTAAATTCCGCAAAAAAAAAAAAAAAAAAAAAAAAAAAAAAAAAGGACAACAGCAGAAAATACCCGTTATACGATATGTTCTGTAATAAATTGACCTTTAAATTTACCCCAAAAAATTCTGAAAATATACTTATACAACTTTTAACTGTGAAAATACAATAAAGTATAAACGTTGCAATTAAGAATAAGTGTCATATATAAAAATATTGTAGTAAAGCAAGACAAAAGTAAATATGATTCTATGTACTACAAGATGCAACTGATACAGGCTGGATAGATCTTCAAAGAAAAATATACTCTGTCCTGTTTTCCACAGTTTGAACAGTAGCTTATACTTAAAGGTGGATCATGACTATTGGACAATACTAAATGACAAATGAAAGAGCTAGGTACGTTTGTTATCATAACTAGGTCCTGTAAATTTCTTCAAAAATGAAGAATGATTATCAATACAAATCATGGATATATATGAAGTTGATGATCCCAAGTATTTATATATACAAACACATCGGCGGATCTAGGTCTCTTGTAATAATGAGTACTATTCAAACCTATCCGGAATCCGGAAAATGGACGATTTTCTACACCTTTTTCTACCTTTTAGGAGAAAATTCCATGTGCCACAAAAAGCAGTAAACTAGAGATACATTAGCGTTACAAAATATCGACTCAATGCAATGCGTATATGAAAATCAACTCAATCCGATGAGCAGTAGAAGTCCTACTCAATCCGACCAAAAAATATTTACTAAACTTTGCAAAAAATAATCGCATGAAAAATGAATAAACACATATGGAATAAATAAGAACAAATTTGTACTACCACGTCAAGATTTAAGATACAATAGAATAGCATAGAATAAGTACCGACAAAATGATTTGGAATATGACAAGGGTGTTATACTCCAGGTTAAATAATCAGATTCTAAAGAGAGTTTGGGAATATTGTTGTTATCCATGCCCGTCCGTCTGTCACAATGTGCTTGAAATTGGAACTTCTATTGCATTTCAAGTGGAAGCAATAAAATATCTTTTCATATATGATTCGGCTTGTTTCATATATACCTTGTAAGACGACTTTTGATTGGTTAAAAATTGGTGTAAATATGCAGGTAATAATGGAATGTTGCTACATTAATATGGGAAGTTGACGATGGAGACGCTAAAATCATCCCGTTTGTCCTAAAATTAAGTAGCTAGTTTGCTGTTAATATCTACTTTCCATAAAATATCTAAGTACGAAACAGAACTGGACGACTCTGTGGCGTCCTTCATTTCTAGCCAACAGGAACACACCGAACAGACACAAGAACGAAAACTATCATTGCCAACAGACAATACGTCGTCGACACATCTTATGCCGAATCGAAAACCAGAGGAAGAGGTCCTCCCCTCCCACGTAAAAGCCTCCGAACAAACTCTGCTTCACGAGAATCTATAAACAGGTCAGCTAACAAAGGAGCACAACCCGTGTCCATGGGAATTCCAACAGATCACTGGAAGATCCGACCACCAAAGACCACGAAGACACCGTCAACGAGGAACTCCAGCATATTTTTTATTTCAACTTCGGGAGTACTTGTGCGTGGAACAGAGTGGTGTTTAACAAAGTAATTTTTTGGATGACTGATCACTAGATATGAATAATTCCGTTTTCCATTTATTTTGAAGTAGCAACTAAAGTCTAGTCTTTAGTTTAGCGTAAAGAATGGTAGTGTTAAGTGTTGAAATGTCAAAAGTTTTGATGTTGATTTGAGAAAAGTTTTGCGATTTCAAATTTACTAAAAGTTCTTTAGAATTTGATAAAATCCACTTTTCATTTAAACCACTTCTGGCATATGTAGTTGCACAGTACGTTTGAAGTTTCTCCTTCACAGCTGTTAATATTTTCGTGAGGAGCAAAGATAGGGGCTTGGTAGAACATTTACTGGATCCAGCAATGTATCTTTGTAAGGGTTTTATGAAGTTTAGGAAATCAGTATAGGTATTTAACTCATTTTCACCCGAACCATTGACTGGGATATTAAATGGGTCTAATACTGAAGCATGGTTTTGAAGAATTACATCTTTTGGAAGGGCAGTTGGCGTATAATTACGATTACCAAAAGTGGAATTAATGCCAAGTTCGTTTAAAATACAGTTGTAAAAATGAGCCTTACAAACAAAGAGAAAATTGTTTCAAGCTTTGTCAGCTGGAACCAAAACATATTTTTTTTATGTAACCTATCTAATTCTTTAATCAGTTCTGGTTTACTAAACACAGAAGGATCGATGGTACGTAGTTTTGTTTTGATGTGTCTAATGCGGGATTTTGAAATTCCTCACTCTTAAAACATATTATCTGTAAGCATATGTTGGATCACCTGGAAAGAAAAAGCATACAGACACCACTCAATCACGATTTCAGGAGCGGTTAGTCGTGTGGAACACAATTGGTCATCACAGTACATGACCTACTGATTAAATAAGAGGCAGGAACACAAATGGACGTGACTATACTTGATTGAAATGATTTCAGTAAAGCGTTTGATACTGCCCCACATAAGTTTAGTCAGAATGGTATTGATGGACCCATCGACTTGCTGCTGTATGATTTCCTTACCAACAGACAAATGCGAATAGTTGTAAACGACATTGATTCCGAAACAGCAACGGTACTATCTGATGTGCTACAGGGTATCGTCCTGGGATCAATCTTATTTTTCTCATATCAACGACTCAATTCCGTAAAGTCAATTGTACGTCTAAAGGGTTCTTATAGTGTAGCATGTACAAATTCAACAAAGTCCCATAACTCCTGTAAAATTTGTCGAATTAATACATTACACGGAGTTATTTTATTGACAATGTACTTTTTTTTCTTTTAAAATGGCAAAGTAGTTTGATTTATCGACTGGTTGCCCCCCCCCCCCCTCTCTCTCTCTTCTGTGGCATGCGGTACTGAGTAGTAATGTAAGTTTGAATCGATGAATTATTTTGAGGTTTGGATTGAAGTACGTTTTACGTTACATGGTTTTTAAAAAAACAAACAAACTATATTTATCTATGTAGATCGTAGCAGTTACATTTGTACACATCTTCAAAAGTCAAGGGTTATTGATTCGTTACCTCGCACTAGCCCTTGACATCAGTCACCATTCAAAATATGGGTTTGGGACAGAGGATGACGCAAAAACTTAAAATTAAATCATCCAATGAGATTCCATGTTTAAGATGCAAGTTTGGTAAGAGCAAAAACAGAAAGTAAACAATGGTCTTCGTGGGGTACTTTTCTCAACATCATGAACATTGCGTGTTGATTTTATATGTAATTTCGTAATTAATTAAATTATTCACATTTTCGTCCCTTAAGGAAAGTCCGTGCTTTTACGTATCCGGTTTTAAATTTTAAACACCGACTAGAAAGTTCCATGCAGTTATAACTTCTTTGTTTGATGTTTGTAGTTTACGAGAACTGTACGAGTCAAATTTAGCATTCAAGTGTGAATCTTAGATATATTTACCATGAATTATTATAGTGTGAAGTCCTCACTAGCTCCAATGGTACAAAGCAATGTAATATCTGCATTGAAAGGCTCATAGGCTTAAAAAGCTCATAGCTTGCAATCTAAGCCTGAACAAGTTAAAAATCATACATAGGCGTGATCCTCACAGAGGAATTCACACTGAATTTTAGGGAGTGTGTTTGGTTCAAAGAAACCCAGAATTATAAATTCTCAGAAAATCATCAGCAAAGATGTTGAATATTTGAACTCTTCTTCACAAGTACTTTCAAGAAACAAAATTATTTGTACATGAGCTGTAGTTGCTAGAATCTACATATATGTTACACTATATTTATTTTTTCTATGAGTATGAGATAGCATGTAGGTATTTTTATGTATGATTTGATTGATAGCCAAACAAAAAAAGAATAACACACACACCAAAAAAATTGTGAGAAAAAGGAAGGGGTGGGGGTGCACCCCACCCCCCACTCCTTGTGTTCTAATTGTCTGGTAGGACAAAATTTTCAGTATGTTTTACATATATATATATTGTCATATTCTGTTAATCTTGATTTAAAGACTGTATTTGCTGTTACAATTTACTATTTTCAAAGTGTGCAAAGAATAATTGTAAAACTTAAATTTAAAAATGGGGGTTTACATATTCAAGAGACCATTTTGCAAAATATCTCTGGTCAACTATGGTAAAATATGTTTTTTTGTTAACCTTAGATATAATTCTAAATATTTTTAAAGAAAAACTGGCATGTAAACAATTTAGATTTTGAGAATTTTTCAAAATTGCGATATTCTGTGATTTTTTTCTGAAGGATGTGAGCAGATTAAACAGCAATTGTGTATGTTTTCAATTGAATATCTTTAAAAATTCTCTCAGTAAATGAATAGCTATTGGTTTTTATATATTATAGCTTAATATGATGTGCTTTGGTGCATATTTTTAATAAAACATGAGATAATGCATTCTTGTGTTAGAATTTGGCTTTTGCATTTGGGGGTATACGTGCTCTGTAGCACATAGTATAAAAATAAACCTGCAAAGGTATGTCTTATATGGGCTTTTTAGTTAGTTTATGAGTTGTTAAAGTTATTTAAATGAAAAAAAAATTTGATTGACAGAAATTTCTAATAGTATTTACCTACCTTAAATGTTGTTCTTCATTAATTTATTTCAATTTTAAATAACTTGTTCAATTTGTTGAAACACAATCGACAAATAATACGTTTTTATACAGTTCGTATTCTAAAACTTCGTCTAATTGTTTCTTTAAAAAAATAAATTTCCGAAAAGCAATTGACGGTCAAAAATTCTACACCATGTTGCCGATGCCGCGCCATGCGTGTTTAGTTTCGTTTTCGACCCATTGTAAAAGTCGTTGTCTGATTGTGGTAGTTGTACTTAGTT
This sequence comes from Ostrea edulis, assembly GCF_947568905.1. Taxonomy (NCBI): domain Eukaryota; kingdom Metazoa; phylum Mollusca; class Bivalvia; order Ostreida; family Ostreidae; genus Ostrea; species Ostrea edulis. The sequence goes on from NC_079172.1 coordinate 53,853,204, forward strand.
TAGTTTTATATTGCCATTCACATTCATTCACTTCAATACATATTGAGCTGCGCTACTTACTAACTTTGTGTTGTGTGTTAAAGAAACCTAAACATCCCTTTTAAATGTAATGGTTTAATCCGTAAGGGTCCAGTTAAAACATAACTTGGATTAGTTCATGTATCTCTTAGGTGTCATACTTGTTCTATCACCTGATTGGTCTTAGTATTTTGTTCTAACCAATAGGAATTCCTGGCGGGAATTCCTGAGTTCTTTTTATGAAATAGTTCAGGAAAATCTAGTTTTGAAAGAGATTCCAAAGGGTGTTGCCATTATTGAATTCTAAAAAGTATAAAGTATATATTTAATTTATAGAGGATTTGTTAACACCAACAACTGTCATCATATGAAAGTTTTAAGCATCTCCACCTTTATTTCGGAAGCTGTAGCCCAGTTTCATAAACTGGGTTGTTTTCATTGTTTCCCACTATTGAACGAATCTACGACCTTAACCATCTACACCCAAGACCGGTTATAATTGGCTCCACGCTACTGGCTGCAAACCAGTCATATGCTCCGTTTCGAGCCCATGTTTTGAATGGTGATTGATGTTGAGGTAACGAATCAATAAACCTTGACTTGTGAAAATGATTCCAACAGTGAAATACTGAAATTTATCCATTGAATAAAAATTGTTATTTTCACACTTGCCGCAATATTTATCCGCGATACATAAAATCACCTTCATGATCTTTTTTTCCCCATATAAGTGAAATATTCTCGAGAGGGACGTTAAACAATATTCAATCAATAATTTTCAATATAACTGTTACCGGGGGAGATTGCTTGATCCGCCTATCAAAGCATAAAACGTTTCGTCATGTCTTGCAAAATGTACAAAACGACGCAATCTAATTAAATTCAGATCTTAAGATACGCTCACAATCGCTACAATAGGATCTAACACAACTCCATAAGGGGGGGGGGGGGGGGGGGTGTCATGTCCGCATGAACTTACGCTTCAAAACGTACGATATAAAATACACCAAAATCAAATTAATTGTGAAATGCGATTTATGTATGAATAGGGATGGGTACGGTTTGAATAGTTTTCAAGGTTTACTTAATCAAGGCGAGGAATATAACGCCAGTCGACGTAAACGATGCATTGTGATGTCACATCTAGCTGCGATGTGTTTTCTTTCAAACCAAACAATTGCAGCCATTTTATTTGATTTGTGACCAAAAACCCTTAAAATTTGCATTATTTCATCAATTTCACATTAAAAATGACAGAAAATAGTAAAAATGACTGCATAGGACATATTTCAAGCCCTATACAATATGTAAAATCCAACCTAGAAATCTCAGCGTTACTAGTAATTGAAGGAGGGGTGGAATTGAAAGGTTTCGCTGAGTTGGAGATGATATGTCTGGCAGCTGAAGCAAGAGATCCATAATGGTGTGTGGTAGGAATATATATCTTGCAAAAACATCATCTGCAGATAATTCTTCTAAAGGGTTGCATGATCTGTCTCTGATATTGCGTGGAGCACGTTTCCAATTTGGCATTGGTCGGCATGCAGCCATTTTTATAAAAGCAAACGACACTTTGAGCACATACTTTAAATCTTAAGTAAGCTACAGAGCTTACTCGAGATTTAAGCATGGCATACTCCATTTGGAGTATGTTTTCCTTACTCAAAAGTTTTATAACCCACATTTCGAGTATGTGCTCCGGCTCACAATTTCGAGACAATTTTCGAGCCAGATTTGGAGTCGGAGCTTGAGCCAGTTTTTATAACCTAAAATTATTTGGAGCCATACTCCAAATCTTTTTTTTCGAGCTAGAGTTGGAGCTGGAGCCCGAGCCAGCTTTTATAACTTCCTAGCCTGACGCTCTGCTTTCTCCGTAAATCTCCGACGAACAAAGAGTCTGGTAAATGTGATAAGTGTTATTTGATGTTGATTTTAATTTCTTTCAGATGTCATTGAAAGTTATGAAATAACTTTCAATAATATTTAACTATTTTAAAAAAAACAATTAAGTCTGCTTAAAATTATAATTAAGCAGTCAGATAAACATATTAAACAAATTCATATTTAAGCATAGCCTAGCAAATATAAACTTTAACCTTAAACTCTTAACCCTTGATTAATTAAATATTCCAAAAAGCCCATTGGTTAGATTTTTCCCGCCAAGGCCTTTAACCCCTTTGTCTGTGAGTAGAGTTCCACATTTGGTTAGACTGTACAGCTAGTGGTAGGATATTTCTTGCAGGATTTGGAATCACTGACAGTAAGTTGAATTTGACATTTCATACTTTTAACATTTCAGATATAACTAATATAATATTAATCTATGATTAATAGTGTGAAAAGAGATGTCTGAGAAAGATAAATTAGTTACTGTTTTAAACATTTTATTGTCATAAGGTTTCAGTGATCAAGGATACTTTTATAAGTTTGTATATACGTTTGTATTATAAGACACTGTAGTAAAGTGTATGATATTGTTTGTAGATCGTATTGAGATTATTACCAATATATCACTCGAATCTATTGGGAAAGGATTCAGCCCATAGTTGGTAGGTTGCTTGTAAATAATCATACGCTTGTATCTTTGTATTTATATTAAGAATTAATATAAATGATAAAAGTTATTTCCAGATATGTAAATAAGTTCAAACTATAGTATTTGAATGATATTGTGTAAAGGGGAATAACTCTAGCATTACCGTTTGTCTAGTAATGTATGTGTCTGTTTTATGTAAATTAGTCTAAAATGTAAATATATATTATGATATTCTTTCCATGTACTGATTGATATACATGTACTTAATTTCTCTTTATATGATGTTTTGCAGAATCCAAATAATAATAAGAAGAAGAATAAACCAATAGAAAATACCAGTTCGTCTTATTAATTACCACTACAACCCCGTTACAAATTTGGCGCCCACGTTGGGACTCGAACCCAAGACCCTCAGATATGGACAATGGACAATATTACAACCAGGACAGTAACTATTTCACCAAAGGCTATACTGTGTGAAATTCAACCAGTCAGTAATGAGGAAATTACATCTGTGAATGCCATAAACAGCAGTAAATTTGAATCGCTTCATGTTGATGATAGTTTACCAGATGTACAGAAACAACAACTTTCTAAACTGACATGAAGATGTGTTTTCATCATCAGACACAGATTTTGGTCATACATCCATAGTACAACACAAGATCGAGTTATCGGATGAAATTCCATTCAAACAGAGATGTAGGAAAATCCCACCAACAATGTACATGGAAATTAAGAACCATCTTCAACAACTACTTGATGCTGGTCTGATCAGGAAATCCAAATCTCCCTGGTCCAGTAATGTAGTCCTATGTAGGAAAAAGGATAAATCGCTTAGGATGTGCATTGACTACAGAGAATTGAATAACAGGACCAAGAAAGACTCCTATGCTTTGCCCAGGACAGATGAAATTCTGGAAGCTTTGTCAAACAACCAATTCTTCACAATTCTGGACATGTAAAGTGGATACCACCAAATAGAAGTACACGAGAAACATAAGGAGCGCACAGCATTCACAGTAGGTCAACTAGGATTTTATGAATTTAATAGAATGCCATTTGGGTTATGTAATGCGCCCGCGACATACCAACGACTGATGGAGGAAGCATTTGAAGGCTTACATTTGAAGATTTGTTACATATACCTTGATGACAGTATTTTTTCCAATAGCTTTGAAGACCATTTAACCAGGTTAGAACAGGTATTTCAACGCCTTAGACAAATCAATTTGAAGTTATCTCCCAAAAAGTGTGAGTTTTGTAAACAGAAAGTCAAATATGTTGTATCCGAAAATGGTATTGAGCCTGATCCTGAAAAAAATTCAGAAAGTATTGAGTTGGCCTACTCCAGTAAATCCAGATCAAGTTTGTCAATTTTTAGGTTTCGTCGGATACTACCGTAAATTCATTAAAGATTTTTCAAAAGTAACAAGGTCATTGACAAATTTAGTTCCAGATTCGTCAAAGAAAACACAAAGGGGTGCGAAATCAGCAACAGTTCCATCACCAAACTGGCATTGGGACCAAGACCAAGAAAGTTCATTCAATAAGCTTAAAGATTGTCTTACTCATTTTCCTATGTTAGGTTTCACTATTTATGGTCAACCATTTGAAATTCATACAGATGCGTCACAGAAAGGATTAGGTGCTATTCTTTACCAACTTCAAGATAACCAGAAACACGTTATTGCTTATGCAAGTAGAGGTTTGTCTAAATCTGAGAAAAATTATCCGATACATAAACTTGAATTCCTTGCACTTAAGTGGTCAATTACTGAGAAATTTTCTGATTATTTGTATGGTACAACTTTTGATGTCATTACATACAACAATCCTTTGACATATGTATTATCTTCTGCAAAATTAGATGTCACTTGTCAAAGATGGGTAGCTTCATTAGCCACATATGACTTCAATATTTATTACCGCCCAGGTAAATGTAATTCAGATGTTGATGGTATGTCACGATTACCTGAATTATCAGACGTTCGTGAACAAATATCTGTAGAATCAATCAAAAGTATTTGTAATGTTCATCATGTACATATTCCTTTTGTTGAATGTCTGTCAATTTCACCAAATGTTACAGATAACTTATTTCAGTCAGAATTTTCAGATATTTCAGAATTCAACATTAGAAAAGAACAATGCAGAGACAGGGACATTCGCTTTTGGTTTTCGCAAGTCAGAGCAGGAATTCTCCCTAAGAAAAAAAATCTTCCAAGCAATAATCTTCCTTTTCATCTAGCCATGTTGAGGAATTTTGAAAATTTTTTACATCAGAAATGGTATTCTTTTCAGAGAAACACAGAATGGAGATTCCTGTCTATTTGTTTCGGGGATATTAAATTGATTGGGTGATTAAATATTGATTAAAGTCCCTCTCGAGAATATTTCACTCATATGGAGACGTCACCATTGCCGGTGAAGGGCTGCAAAATTTTGGCCAATGCTCGACGCTCACGGTCTTTAAGCAGGGAGGGATCTTTATCGTGCCACACCTGCTGTGACACGGGACCTCGGTTTTTGCAGTCTCATCCGAAAGTCCGTCTCATTTAGTCGCCTCTTACGACAAGCTAGAGTTACTGAGAACCTATTCTAACTCGGATCCCCACGAGAGGAGGATATAATTCAGTCTTCGACATTAACCGGTGGCCCGAGGCCAGAAAAATCGGGATCGGGCTTCTAAAAATATTTAACCCAGGAGTCCGGCGGGCCTGTAAATATTTTCTTATCAAGTTAAATGTTCTGTATATATTAAAAATAAAGCATGAGATTGACTCATACTTTATCATGATTTGGCAGTTAAATTTTGCATCGATAAAACAATCAACCATGCTGCCTTTTCTGAAGTATAGGGTGGAAATTCAAAAGCTCTCAAGCGTATTTCTAAATCACAACCATCAGATCCAAATCCACAAAAACGGTCGTAAGAGGAGAAAAGAAAAGGAAAATTCATGCCTCATTGGACCGAGGGTAGGCCTTGGCTAAGATTTTCTTCTGGTTATGAAATGACTGAAGTGGAAGTAAAACATGAGCTACTGATGTATCTGCGAGATTAATATGTTGAAAAATAAAATAAATTATTTATCTTAATTATTAAGATAATCCTTTTAATGTCAGTTGTTCTCTAACTATGATCATCTTGACCTGTATTTTCCTACAGTAGAACATACATGTATTAGAATCACAGCATGTAACACATTGCAAATGACAAGTGGTCAAATTAGAAAAAACAATTTGGGCCTGTAAAATATTGTTTCGGCTTGCAAAATCCTTATAATCGGAAGCCCGAAGGGCCTGTGCTTCACAAAGTTTTTCGCGAAGACTGGATATTAAAGAAAGGACGTGGAATTGATTCAGTATTGTGCACGTGTAACTGATCTAACTAAAGATTAACACAAAATCTGTAAAACACTTTGATATTGCTCTATAAAGTATTGGGAAGATCAGAATGTGAAATTCTACTACACAAATAAGTTTTCTCCCCATATTAAGCATGGTCAATAACTAATTCTTCTCAAATCCTGTTTGGCACCGCCGTGGTGGTCTAGAGTTTAGCGCTCGCCCAGCATGCGGAAGGCCGGGGTTCGAATCCCGGCCGCGACAGTTCCTTCGCCAAACGCTCTGCACCGGGTGTGAATGTCACGGTGACCGCCCAGTATTCCGACGGGCCCGTATGTCAACAATTAAGATGGCATGGATAACTTAATGACTTTGTATAATTTAATCATTAAATCATATAACAAGAGGCCCAGGGGCCTTGTAGGTCACCTGAGTATCATGTAACAACCTTCCAATGTTTGAATTAGGTTTGTGTTTAAATATAAGAATTTTACTTTTGGATGGAAGAAACATTGAATAGCTATGTGGTCAGCCCCGCCTTTGCACCAGAACCCCTGACCCAGGGGCCATAAATTTCAGTTTTGAAAGAAGCATCCTTGATCATCATTATCATACTATTAGTTTGTCTACTTAATACCCAGTAGCAGAGGAGAAGATTTTCAAAGAAATAAAATGCATTTTCACTATATGATCAATAGGGCCCCACCCTAATACCAGAACCCCTGATCCAGGGGCCATGAATTTCACAATTTTGAAAGAGGCATCCTTGCTCATCATTACCATGCTATTAGTTTGTCTACTTAATACCCAGAGACAGAGAAGAAGATTTTCAAAGAATTTCTACACTTTCACTATATGACCAATAGAGCCCCACCCTAACACAAGAACCCCTGCCCCAGGGGCCATGAATTTCTCAATTTTGGTAGAGGGCTCAACGCTCATTATAATTATGCCCACAGTTTAGCTTCTTGATGTCCAGGAGTAAAGAAGAAGATTTTTTAAAATTACACTCATTTTGATGGTTTTTGCCCCACCCCTCAGGCCCCAGGGGGGCAGGGACCACAAATTTCACAATTTTTGTTCCCCTCCACCCACAGATGCTATATGCCAAAATTGGTTGAAATTGGTTCAGGGGTTTCAGAGAAGAAGCTGAAAATGTTCAAATGTTAACGCACGACGAACGACGACGGACAAAAACAGATAGCAATAGGTCACCTGAATGAATTCAGGTGACCTAATAAAGTGAATGTTGCTGAGAGTTTTTCAGTCAATACGATGATTTAATCATCGAAGTACAGTAATCACCTCGTCCATTGGGCTCGGTGAATATTGTACTACTCAGGCGGCTTAATCACTGTATTGACCTCATAAACAGCAATATGTGTATAATGTTACATTTTTGATCAATTTGTTAATCACTGGTATCTGTTAATTATATTGCTAAAAATTGTATAATAAGGGAAAATTTGGTTATCATTCTCATTTTTACTAAGAAATCAGATAAATGGAAAGTGATGTCCTACTGCGGAAAACCGATAAAGGGTGTAAGTAAAAGTCTTACAAATATACATGATTGAGTATTGTTTTACGTCCTTCCCGAGAATATTTCACTCATATGGAGAAGTCACCACTGCCGGTGAAGGGCTGCACAATGTAGGCCTATGCTCGGCGCTAATGGTCATTGAGCAGGCTGGGATCTTTATCGTACCACACCTGCTATGACACGGGACCTCAGTTTTTGCGGTCTCATCCGAAAGACCGCCCCATTTAGTCACCTCTTACGACAAGCAAAGGGATACTGAGGACCTATTCTAACCCGGATCCCCACGGGACGCGGTCTTTCGGATGCCACGGCCGCGTCGACATAAGACATTCACATAGGTAGTGATTGCTCCTTCTCCAAACGCTCGGCATTTAGAAGAATCACGGATCTTTCGTATATGACCTTCAAAGTCGAGGTCCCTTTGGCACGCTAAAGAACTTTCACTGCTTCAGCCCTGAGCACTAAGCACAAGTTTAAATTTGTAGTACTTCATCTACAGCTGATGATGTCTCAATTTAAGTGAATAATTCTTGGCGGGACGTAAAACCGAACAATCGATCCAGTATCATTCCCTCCCTGTAGTAACTAACTCATGTACATATCTTCGCTTGTGGGTTCGTTTGTTCAGCATTGTGAACAAAATTTAAAGCACGTATTTCACCCGATATTTATCAGAAGTGTATAAAGTCATTGGTTCCTATTGGTTTTCAAGGTTATATGTAAAAGATCAAGTCAAACGAGGAGAAATTCAGACATTTCTTGTTTATAAGATTTAACAGCATTTTCATCCCCATCTATCCTATTTTGAGGGAATGACACTTTACATTAAATGCCATACATACCCGGGACATTTCATTTCTGTATTACACTTACACTATGAAGCGTCAAATTTTAAAGAAATTGGATATTTTTACTTCAGTTTTGAAGCCACATTCCTGCACTGAATGGCATGCAGTGAATGACCAATCATCGTCGGAAATTCATGATTGATTACGCTTCCTTCCTTTCTCCATCACCCGTGGGTCCATTCATTCCTACTCGCTCGTTCTCATGAATAGATAGTTAAAAATATCGTCCAATCAAAGTAATCGTTATAGTAACGAGTCTTCTGTTTTTATACGCCCGTCTTAAGATGGCGTTCATGTCCGTCCGTCTGTTAGCTTTTTCGTGTCCGACCCGTAACTTAAATACTACAAGGCCTAGAATCATCAAACTTTGTCTGTAGATACATCTTGGGTAGAAGGTGTGTCGCACATTAAAACCAGGTCACTGTGACTTTTCATTAAGAAGATATGGCCATATATGGCAAAAACTTGTCCGGCTCATAACTTGAAAACTATTAGACCTAGAATCACCAAAATTGGTCAACTAATGCATCTTAGGTAGAAGGTGTGTCGCATCCTACTTTAAGGTCACTGTGACATTTAATTAAGGTGATATAAAAAAAATGTTTTAATGGGTACAATCTATACTGTTAACAATATGTGACGGGCGTATCATGTGCCGTGGCGGTGCACTTTTTTCAAGGTAGTATTAACTTAACTTTGCTACCACAGGGTTCTTTAGCATGCCACACCTACTGTGACATGGAACATCCGTTTTTAAGGTCATCTCCAAGGACCTGTGGCATCAGGTGTGAACGTCACGGGTCCTCGGAGATGACCTTATAAACGGATGTCCTGTGTCACAGTAGGTTTGGCACGCTAAAGAACCTTCACTGCTCAATGGCCGTAAGCGCCAAACAAAGGCCTAAATTTGAAGCCCTTCACCGATCTTGGTGACGTCTCCATTTCATGATTTGAGTGAAAAATTCTGGAGAGAAAGACGTTAAACAAACTATAATCAATCAACAACAATTGTATACCGCAATTGGGCTGAGAGCGTCTTGTTAATTGGACAAATTTTTTCAGAGTGTACTATGAGCGCCCAATCAAATTGTATCATTAATTATTCAGGAGATCGAGCGAGCAGGAATGAATGGACCCACGGGTGGTGGAGAGAGGAACGAAGCGTAATCAATCGTGGGTTTCCGACGATGGTGATGAATTTCCCTGACCTCAAATTTATATTTCATTTGAATTCATTAAGCAAACTAAACGGATGACTTCTGTAGAAGGAAACTAATTAAGGTATTCAATGTATAACGAAAGGAGACTGGACAATTTTGAATGATTTATTAATCAAAATAAATGTTCATTGTTGATTAATGATGGAAGTGAAGTAGATCAAATTCACATGACTGGTAAATGATTAGCATGCGCTTGAGAATTTTTGAAGAGTTATCCACCCTTGGTAAAAATACCGAAAACATTAAAATATGGTAAATGATTAATTTTATTTTTTCATTAAGGGGACGTTAATGAAACTTTCTACCAAGAAATGTGTATGAACATTTAATTGAAAAATATTTTGATAAAACATGCTCTTCCCAGAGACTTCAATGTGAAATACTAGTATATTAAGCACTAAATCTCTAAGGTGGAATATTTTTGTTCAACAAACTCTTAAAAATGATACCATGATTAGTAAATTCCCATCCATTTATCAGATATGATCGTTATACATTTAATACCTTAAAACATTATTTTGAAATGTTCAAAGGGAGACCATTTTGGTAACGAAATTCTAAAGGGCTAAAACACCGATTTTTCAAACTAGCACACTAAAGCATTAACTCATTAAATGCATGATATGTATGAAGCTGACACGACACAACTATTATCTCAAAATGTCCGTTAAATACTTACTTGGGTTGGACTGCCTCAAATATACGTCGTTAGATCTATCTCGTTTGAACAAAACCCTTAAAAATCACCAAGAACTACAAGTGCTGCTACAAATGCTGAATAACTGCGTATGGATTCATATTATATACATGTACAATCAACAAAATGAGTTTGCCTTCAAGGCTACTTTTGAATTACACACTTCTCGGACATCCATCTCATCTGATCGTCACGTTGCAATAAGGTAAGTTAACTTTCGTGTATCTATTCAATATCGAAATCATTAAGGAAAGATAGAGAATTGTCATTTCACATTTCAAACTGTAATCCCATGCAAATTTTGATATAATAACAAAAAAGCAGCCCCTCCCCCATAAAATTTTGATAAAATGACAAGAGTATCCCCTACCCCATAATAATATACATGTGAATTTATATATATATATATATATATATATAACTTGAAATGAATGCGTGAAATGTGTAAGTTTTGCAGACAAAAACACCCAGCTACTTGTAATCGCGTAGGAATATATAAATGTATAAGGACAATGTAATCAGCGATTTTTCAGAAAATATTCCAAACACCCCATGGTTTACGGACGGCCTTCATTCTGCCAAGAGAGATCATCGGAGGGCTGAACGGATGATGAGACGAACAAAATTGTCAGTCCACAAGAAGTGTACGCAGGTTGATACATGATAAAACATAATACATTGTACTACACTAACAAAATTCAGGAATTAGGCAGCGAATCGAAACAACTATACAAGTTTACACACGATCTCATTGGAAATACAAATGTGCCTGTGCATGATAACGAAAACGATCTTGAATCTAATTTCAGTGAATACTTTATTAGAAAAATTCAGAAAATTGGAGATAGTCTATGTTCTTCGGAAGTACTAGTAGTTCTTCGCGCTGACATTAAGTTTGATGGTGTTCCTTTGACAGTGTTTGAGCCAGTGTCGCTTTCCGAGGTACGTGATATTACCAGTGGAGCCAACAAAGGACTGCAAATTAGACCCAATACCCACAAAAGTTCAGAAGCAATGTTTGGAATGTGTTTTGCAAATCATTACTGAAATTATCAACAATCTTATTTGGAATCGAACGTGCCATTGGATTTCAAACAAGGTATAGTACGACCATTAACTAAGCACCAAGGACAATGATTAATTTAAAAACTTCGCAGACCTACATGAAACTTACCCTTTTCTATCTAAAATATTGGAAAAAGCAGTGGCAGCTCGACTTGAAAAACATCTAGACGCTCACCAGCTTCATGACCAGGTGTACTACTGTAATTGTCACCCCACAGAAACGGCTCTATTACGGGTTTAACATATTACTTCTGAATTGGATAGAAATTCACGTGTTGTACACGTGATGCTTGATCTTTCAGCCGCATTCTACATCATTGACCATAGTATTCTGATCAAGCGTATGGAGCATGCCTTTGGTATCAAAAGATCGGTTCTGTTATGGATAGTCTTATCTCTATGGTCGAAGTCAACAAATTGATGCTGGATCTACATTGTGCAGAGAGTTCATATTCCATTTTGGTGTTCCACAGGGTTCCCTATTAGGACCTCGTCTGTGTTGTACGTTCTCCAAACTAATCAGAGAAATTTGCCGGAGGTACGACATGTGTTATCATTGCTACGCGGACGACATTCAGGTATACCTGATTATAAATCCGAAGAACAACTGGGACAATATTGCCAACTGACTTGAACGGTGTCTTTCTGATATTGACAACTGGATGAAAAACAACATACTCAAGCTAAATCAAGAAAAACCATACATGTAACTTATCGTCTTTACCGCAAAACGTAAGGCTAGTGAATTCTCAGGATACCAACTGGTTTTTGGTGGATTTGTCATCACTAGTGCTTCATGTGTCAAAAATCTTGGGATGTTTTTCAACCGCACACTTAGCATGGAGTGTCAAATAAGTTCTTCGACTAAATCATGTTACATGTACATGAAAGGTGAAGATAACGAACATTGATCAATCTCATAACTCCTATAAGCAATACAAAACAGATAGTTGGGCAAACACGGGCCCTAGGACATACCAGAGGTGGGATCAGGTGCCTAGGAGGAGTAAGCATCCCTTGTCGACCGGTCACACCCGCCGTGAGCCCTATATCCTGATCAAGTAAACGGAGTTATCCGTAGTCAAAATCAGTGTGCCTAGAACGGTCTAACAATCGGTATGAAACACGTCAGACAGCATTTGATCCAATGATAGGTTATATTTGCTAACCAGATCGTTATAACGATCATAGAATTTGCAAAATGCTGACTTTAATCGAGACTGTTGAAACCCCTGTACCATTAACTTGTTTGTCAGTAGCGTACCTCGATTTAAAAACTGACCATACGCAGAATAAGCTCTAGCGTATCGAATTAGTTGAGAGATATAAACACTATATGCCGGTGATAATGGAATATTGCTACATGAATATGGGAAGTTGACGATGGAGAAGCTGAAATCAATCCGTTTGTCATACAGTTGAGTTGTCAGTTTGCCGTTAA